>NW_025959886.1:153042-188329 GCF_023159225.1 Perognathus longimembris pacificus | reverse complement strand
CCTGCGCGCACTGCCCTTCTCTCCACATTTATGTGTTTGTTTGTTTGTCTATCTAATCTTTTGGGTTTTTATTTCTAATGAGGTCGACCAGTTGTCTATTTATTATTTTTTTTACTACGCATCAAGCTGCGCTGCTTGTCTTTGCTCCTGTGTGCTCGCGCACTCTCGCCTTTTCCACTTATTTTTATTTTTGATTTATTTTTGATTCATTTTGTCAATTTAAAAAAAAATACGCATCGTGCTGTGCTGTTTGTGTTTGCTTGAGTGCATTCGCGCGCTCTCGCTTTCTCCACTTTACAATTTTTTGGTTATTATTTATCTATTCCTGAGAGTTTATCTTATTTTTTATTTGTTTATTTAAATGAAGTCGACCAGTTGCCTGCCCTTCCTTCCATTATCCGTCACCGAGACAAACTGAACAAAGTTCTGAGGTCGACCTTGTAAAGATAAGGATTCAGGTCTGTCTGCTGTTTACCTTTGCTCCTGCGCGCACTGCCCTTCTCTCCACATTTATGTGTTTGTTTGTTTGTCTATCTAATCTTTTGGGTTTTTATTTCTAATGAGGTCGACCCGTTGTCTATTTATTATTTTTTTTACTACACATCAAGCTGCGCTGCTTGTCTTTGCTCCTGTGTGCTGGCGCACTCTCGCCTTTTCCACTTATTTTTATTTTTGATTTTTTTTTTATTTATTTTGTCAATTTTAAAAATACGCATCGTGCTGTGCTGTTTGTGTTTGCTTGAGTGCATTCGGGCGCTCTCGCTTTCTCCACTTTACAATCTTTTTTGTTATTATTTATCTATTCCTGAGAGTTTATCTTATTTTTTATTTGTTTATTTAAATGAAGTCGACCAGTTGCCTGCCCTTCCTTCCATTATCCGTCACCGAGACAAACTGAACAAAGTTCTGAGGTCGACCTTGTAAAGATAAGGATTCAGTTTCTTTGCTCCTGCGCGCACTGCCCTTCTCTCCACATTTATGTGTTTGTTTGTTTGTCTATCTATTCTTTTGGGTTTTTATTTCTAATGAGGTCGACCAGTTGTCTATTTATTATTTTTTTACTACGCATCAAGCTGCGCTGCTTGTCTTTGCTCCTGTGTGCTCGCGCACTCTCGCCTTTTCCACTTATTTTTATTTTGATTTATTTTTGATTTATTTTGTCAATTTAAAAAAAATACGCATCGTGCTGTGCTGTTTGTGTTTGCTTGAGTGCATTCGCGCGCTCTCGCTTTCTCCACTTTACGATATTTTTGTTATTATTAATCTATTCCTGAGAGTTTATCTTATTTTTTATTTGTTTATTTAAATGAAGTCGACCAGTTGCCTGCCCTTCCTTCATTATCCGTCACCGAGACAAACTGAACAAACTTCTGAGGTCGACCTTGTAAAGATAAGGATTCAGGTCTGTCTGCTGTTTACCTTTGCTCCTGCGCGCACAGCCCTTCTCTCCACATTTATGTGTTTGTTTGTTTGTCTATCTAAACTTTTGGGTTTTTATTTCTAATGAGGTCGACCCCTTGTCTATTTATTATTTTTTTTACTACGCATCAAGCTGCGCTGCTTGTCTTTGCTCCTGTGTGCTCGCGCACTCTCGCCTTTTCCACTTATTTTTATTTTTGATTTATTTTTGATTTATTTTGTCAATTTAAAAAAAATACGCATCGTGCTGTGCTGTTTGTGTTTGCTTGAGTGCATTCGGGCGCTCTCGCTTTCTCCACTTTACAATCTTTTTGTTATTATTTATCTATTCCTGAGAGTTTATCTTATTTTTTATTTGTTTATTTAAATGAAGTCGACCAGTTGCCTGCCCTTCCTTCCATTATCCGTCACCGAGACAAACTGAACAAGTTCTGAGGTCGACCTTGTAAAGATAAGGATTCAGTTTCTTTGCTCCTGCGCGCACTGCCCTTCTCTCCACATTTATGTGTTTGTTTGTTTGTCTATCTATTCTTTTGGGTTTTTATTTCTAATGAGGTCGACCAGTTGTCTATTAATTATTTTTTTTACTACGCATCAAGCTGCGCTGCTTGTCTTTGCTCCTGTGTGCTCGCGCACTCTCGCCTTTTCCACTCATTTTTATTTTGATTTATTTTTGATTTATTTTGTCAATTTAAAAAAAAATACGCATCGTGCTGTGCTGTTTGTGTTTTGCTTGAGTGCATTCGCGCGCTCTCGCTTTCTCCACTTAACGATATTTTTGTTATTATTAATCTATTCCTGAGAGTTTATCTTATTTTTTATTTGTTTATTTAAATGAAGTCGACCAGTTGCCTGCCCTTCCTTCCATTATCCGTCACCGAGACAAACTGAACAAAGTTCTGAGGTCGACCTTGTAAAGATAAGGATTCAGGTCTGTCTGCTGTTTACCTTTGATCCTGCGCGCACTGCCCTTCTCTCCACATTTATGTGTTTGTTTGTTTGTCTATCTAATCTTTTGGGTTTTTATTTCTAATGAGGTCGACCAGTTGTCTATTTATTATTTTTTTTTACTACGCATCAAGCTGCGCTGCTTGTCTTTGCTCCTGTGTGCTCGCGCACTCTCGCCTTTTCCACTTATTTTTATTTTTGATTTATTTTTGATTTATTTTGTCAATTTTTAAAAAAAATACGCAACGTGCTGTGCTGTTTGTGTTTGCTTGAGTGCATTCGCGCGCTCTCGCTTTCTCCACTTTACAATTTTTTTGTTTATTATTTATCTATTCCTGAGAGTTTATCTTATTTTTTATTTGTTTATTTAAATGAAGTCGACCAGTTGCCTGCCCTTCCTTCCATTATCCGTCACCGAGACAAACTGAACAAAGTTCTGAGGTCGACCTTGTAAAGGTAAGGATTCAGGTCTTTCTGCTGTTTACCTTTGCTCCTGCGCGCACTGCCCTTTTCTCCACATTTATGTGTTTGTTTGTTTGTGTATCTAATCTTTTGGGTTTTTATTTCTAAGAGGTCGACCAGTTGTCTATTTATTATTTTTTTTACTACGCATCATGCTGCGCTGCTTGTCTTTGCTCCTGTGTGCTCGCGCACTCTCGCCTTTTCCCTTATTTTTATTTTTGATTTATTTTGTCAATTAAAAAAAAATTACGCATCGTGCTGTGCTGTTTGTGTTTGCTTGAGTGCATTCGCGCGCTCTCGCTTTCTCCACTTTACAATTTTTTATTATTTATCTATTCCTGAGAGTTTATCTTATTTTTTATTTGTTTATTTAAATGAAGTCGACCAGTTGCCTGCCCTTACTTCCATTATCCGTCACCGAGACAAACTGAACAAAGTTCTGAGGTCGACCTTGTAAAGATAAGGAATCAGGTCTGTCTGCTGTTTACCTTTGCTCCTGCTCGCACTGCCCTTCTCTCCACATTTATGTGTTTGTTTGTTTGTCTATCTAATCTTTTGGGTTTTTATTTCTAATGAGGTCGACCAGTTGTCTATTTATTATTTTTTTTACTACGCATCAAGCTGTGCTGCTTGTCTTTGCTCCTGTGTGCTCGCGCACTCTCGCCTTTTCCACTTATTTTTATTTTTGTTTTATTTTTGATTTATTTTGTCAATTTAAAAAAAATACACATCGTGCTGTGCTGTTTGTGTTTGCTTTAGTGCATTCGCACGCTCTCGCTTTCTCCATTTTACAATTTTTTTGTTATTATTTATCTATTCCTGAGAGTTTATCTTATTTTTATTTTGTTTATTTAAATGAAGTCGACCAGTTGCCTGCCCTTCCTTCCATTATCCGTCACCGAGACAAACTGAACAAAGTTCTGAGGTCGACCTTGTAAAGATAAGGATTCAGGTCTGTCTGCTGTTTACCTTTGCTCCTGCGCGCACTGCCCTTCTCTCCACATTTATGTGTTTGTTTGTTTGTCTATCTAATCTTTTGGGTTTTTATTTCTAATGAGGTCGACCAGTTGTCTATTTATTATTTTTTTTACTACGCATCAAGCTGCGCTGCTTGTCTTTGCACCCTGTGTGCTCACGCACTCTCGCCTTTTCCACGTATTTTCATTTTTGATTTATTTTTTATTTATTTTGTCAATTTTAAAAAAATACACATCGTGCTGTGCTGTTTGTGTTTGCTTTGAGTGCATTTTCGCGCTCTCGCTTTCTCCACTTTACGATATTTTTTGTTATTATTAATCTATTACTGAGAGTTTATCTTATTTTTTATTTGTTTATTTAAATGAAGTCGACCAGTTGCCTGCCCTTCCTTCCATTATCCGTCACCGAGACAAACTGAACAAACTTATGAGGTCGACCTTGTAAAGATAAGGATTCAGGTCTGTCTGCTGTTTACCTTTGCTCCTGCGCGCACTGCCCTTCTCTCCACATTTATGTGTTTGTTTGTTTGTCTATCTAAACTTTTGGGTTTTTATTTCTAATGAGGTCGACCAGTTGTCTATTTATTATTTTTTTTACTACGCATCAAGCTGTGCTGCTTGTCTTTGCTCCTGTGTGCTCGCGCACTCTCGCCTTTTCCAGTTATTTTTAGTTTTGATTTATTTTTGATTCATTTTGTCAATTTAAAAAAAAATACGCATCGTGCTGTGCTGTTTGTGTTTGCTTGAGTGCATTCGCGGGCTCTCGCTTTCTCCACTTTACGATTTTTTTGTTATTATTTATCTATTCCTGAGAGTTTATCTTATTTTTTATTTGTTTATTTAAATGAAGTCGACCAGTTGCCTGCCCTTCCTTCCATTATCCGTCACCGAGACAAACTGAACAAAGTTCTGAGGTCGACCTTGTAAAGATAAGGATTCAGGTCTGTCTGCTGTTTACCTGTGCTCCTGCGCGCACTGCCCTTCTCTCCACATTTATTGTGTTTGTTTTGTTTGTCTATCTAATCTTTTGGGTTTTTATTCCTATGAGGTCGACCAGTTGTCTATTTATTATTTTTTTTACTACGCATCAAGCTGCGCTGCTTGTCTTTGCTCCTGTGTGCTCGCGCACTCTCGCCTTTTCCACTTATTTTTATTTTTGATTTATTTTTGATTTATTTTGTCAATTTAAAAAAAATACGCATCGTGCTGTGCTGTTTGTGTTTGCTTGAGTGCATTCGCGCGCTCTCGCTTTCTCCACTTTACAATTTTTTTGTTATTATTTATCTATTCCTGAGAGTTTATCTTATTTTTTATTTGTTTATTTAAATAAAGTCGACCAGTTGCCTGCCCTTCCTTCCATTATCCGTCACCGAGACAAACTGAACAAAGTTCTGAGGTCGACCTTGTAAAGATAAGGATTCAGGTCTGTCTGCTGTTTACCTTTGCTCCTGCGCGCACTGCCCTTCTCTCCACATTTATGTGTTGTTTGTTTGTCTATCTAATCTTTTGGGTTTTTATTTCTAATGAGGTCGACCAGTTGTCTATTTATTATTTTTTTTTACTACGCATCAAGCTGCGCTGCTTGTCTTTGCTCCTGTGTGCTCGCGCACTCTCGCCTTTTCCACTTATTTTTATTTTGATTTATTTTTGATTTATTTTGTCAATTTTTAAAAAAAATACGCAACGTGCTGTGCTGTTTGTGTTTGCTTGAGTGCATTCGCGCGCTCTCGCTTTCTCCACTTTACAATTTTTTTGTTATTATTTATCTATTCCTGAGAGTTTATCTTATTTTTTTATTTGTTTATTTAAATGAAGTCGACCAGTTGCCTGCCCTTCCTTCCATTATCCGTCACCGAGACAAACTGAACAAAGTTCTGAGGTCGACCTTGTAAAGATAAGGATTCAGGTCTGTCTGCTGTTTACCTTTGCTCCTGCGCGCACTGCCCTTTTCTCCACATTTATGTGTTTGTTTGTTTGTGTATCTAATCTTTTGGGTTTTTATTTCTAAAGAGGTCGACCAGTTGTCTATTTATTATTTTTTTTACTACGCATCATGCTGCGCTGCTTGTCTTTGCTCCTGTGTGCTCGCGCACTCTCGCCTTTTCCACTTATTTTTATTTTTGATTTATTTTGTCAATTAAAAAATAATACGCATCGTGCTGTGCTGTTTGTGTTTGCTTGAGTGCATTCGCGCGCTCTCGCTTTCTCCACTTTACAATTTATTTTTTATAATTTATCTATTCCTGAGAGTTTATCTTATTTTTTATTTGTTTATTTAAATGAAGTCGACCAGTTGCCTGCCCTTCCTTCCATTATCCGTCACCGAGACAAACTGAACAAAGTTCTGAGGTCGACCTTGTAAAGATAAGGATTCAGGTCTGTCTGCTGTTTACCTTTGCTCCTGCGCGCACTGCCCTTCTCTCCACATTTATGTGTTTGTTTGTTTGTCTATGTAATCTTTGGGTTTTTATTTCTATTGAGGTTGACCAGTTGTCTATTTATTATTTTTTTTTACTACCCATCAAGCTGCGCTGCTTGTCTTTGCTCCTGTGTGCTCGCGCACTCTAGCCATTTCCACTTATTTTTATTTTTGATTTATTTTTGATTTATTTTGCCCATTCAAAAAAAATACGCATCGTGCTGTGCTGTTTGTGTTTGCTTGAGTGCATTCGCGCGCTCTCGCTTTCTCCACTTTACAATATTTTTGTTATTATTTATGTATTCCTGAGAGTTTATCTAGTTTTTGTTTTTTTATTTAAATGAAGTCGACCAGTTGCCTGCCCTTCCTTCCATTATCCGTCACCGAGATAAACTGAACAAAGTTCTGAGGTCGACCTTGTAAAGATAAGGATTCAGGTCTGTCTGCTGTTTACCTTTGCTCCTGCGCGCACTGCCCTTCTCTCCACATTTATGTGTTTGTTTGTTTGTCTATCTAATCTTTTGGGTTTTTATTTCTAATGAGGTCGACCAGTTGTCTATTCATTATTTTTTTTACTACGCATCAAGCTGCGCTGCTTGTCTTTGCTCCTGTGTGCTCGCGCACTCTCGCCTTTTCCACTTATTTTTATTTTTGATTTATTTTTGATTTATTTTGTCAATTTAAAAAAAATACGCATCGTGCTGTGCTGTTTGTGTTTGCTTGAGTGCATTCGCGCGCTCTCGCTTTCTCCACTTTACAATTTTTTTGTTATTATTTATCTATTCCTGAGAGTTTATCTTATTTTTTATTTGTTTATTTAAATGAAGTCGACCAGTTGCCTGCCCTTCCTTCCATTATCCGTCACCGAGACAACTGAACAAAGTTCTGAGGTTGACCTTGTAAAGATAAGGATTCAGGTCTGTCTGCTGTTTACCTTTGCTCCTGCGCGCACTGCCATTCTCTCCACATTTATGTGTTTGTTTGTTTGTCTATCTAACCTTTTGGGTTTTTATTTCTAATGAGGTCGACCAGTTGTCTATTTATTATTTTTTTTACTACGCATCAAGCTGCGCTGATTGTCTTTGCTCCTGTGTGCTCGCGCACTCTCTCCTTTTCCACTTATTTTTATTTTTGATTTATTTTTGATTTATTTTGCCAATTTAAAAAAAATACGCATCGTGCTGTGCTGTTTGTGTTTGCTTGAGTGCATTCGCGCGCTCTCGCTTTCTCCACTTTACAATTTTTTTGTTATTATTTATCTATTCCTGAGAGTTTATCTTATTTTTTATTTGTTTATTTAAATGAAGTCGACCAGTTGCCTGCCCTTCCTTCCATTATCCGTCACCGAGAGAAACTGAACAAAGTTCTGAGGTCGACCTTGTAAAGATATGGAATCAGGTCTGTCTGCTGTTTACCTTTGCTCCTGCTCGCACTGCCCTTCTCTCCACATTTATGTGTTTGTTTGTTTGTCTATCTAATCTTTTGGGTTTTTATTTCTAATGAGGTCGACCAGTTGTCTATTTATTATTTTTTTTACTACGCATCAAGCTGCGCTGCTTGTCTTTGCTCCTGTGTGCTCGCGCACTCTCGCCTTTTCCACTTATTTTTATTTTTGTTTTATTTTTGATTTATTTTGTCAATTTAAAAAAAATACACATCGTGCTGTGCTGTTTGTGTTTGCTTTAGTGCACTCGCACGCTCTCGCTTTCTCCATTTTACAATTTTTTTGTTATTATTTATCTATTCCTGAGAGTTTATCTTATTTTTTATTTGTTTATTTAAATGAAGTCGACCAGTTGCCTGCCCTTCCTTCCATTATCCGTCAACGAGACAAACTGAACAAAGTTCTGAGGTCGACCTTGTAAAGATAAGGATTCAGGTCTGTCTGCTGTTTACCTTTGCTCCTGCGCGCACTGCCCTTCTCTCCACATTTATGTGTTTGTTTGTTTGTCTATCTAATCTTTTGGGTTTTTATTTCTAATGAGGTCGACCAGTTATCTATTTATTATTTTTTTTACTACGCATCAAGCTGCGCTGCTTGTCTTTGCACCTGTGTGCTCACGCACTCTCGCCTTTTCCACTTATTTTCATTTTTGATTTATTTTTGATTTATTTTGTCAATTTAAAAAAAATACGCATCGTGTTGTGCTGTTTGTGTTTGCTTGAGTGCATTCGCGCGCTCTCGCTTTCTCCACTATACAATTGTTTTGTTATTATTTATCTATTCCTGAGAGTTTATCTTATTTTTTATTTGTTTATTTAAATGAAGTCGACCAGTTGCCTGCCCTTCCTTCCATTATCCGTCACCGAGACAAACTGAACAAAGTTCTGAGGTCGACCTTGTAAAGATAAGGATTCAGGTCTGTCTGCTGTTTACCTTTGCTCCTGCGCGCACTGCCCTTCTCTCCACATTTATGTGTTTGTTTGTTTGTCTATCTAATCTTTTGGGTTTTTATTTCTAATGAGGTCGACCAGTTGTCTATTTATTATTTTTTTTACTACGCATCAACCTGCGCTGCTTGTCTTTGCACCTGTGTGCTTGCGCACTCTCGCCTTTTCCACTTATTTTTATTTTTGATTTATTTTTGATTTATTTTGTCAATTTAAAAAAAATACGCATCGTGCTGTGCTGTTTGTGTTTGCTTGAGTGCATTCGCGCGCTCTCGCTTTCTCCACTTTACAATTTTTTTGTTATTATTTATCTATTCCTGAGAGTTTATCTTATTTTTTATTTGTTTATTTAAATGAAGTCGACCAGTTGCCTGCCCTTCCTTCCATTATCCGTCACCGAGACAAACTGAACAAAGTTCTGAGGTCGACCTTGTAAAGATAAGGATTCAGGTCTGTCTGCTGTTTACCTTTGCTCCTGCGCGCACTGCCCTTCTCTCCACATTTATGTGTTTGTTTGTTTGTCTATCTAATCTTTTGGGTTTTTATTTCTAATGAGGTCGACCAGTTGTCTATGTATTATTTTTTTTACTACACATCAAGCTGCGCTGCTTGTCTTTGCTCCTGTGTGCTCGCGCACTCTCGCCTTTTCCACTTATTTTTATTTTGATTTATTTTTGATTTATTTTGCCCATTTAAAAAAAAATACGCATCGTGCTGTGCTGTTTGTGTTTGCTTGAGTGCATTCGCGCGCTCTCGCTTTCTCCACTTTACAATATTTTTGTTATTATTTATGTATTCCTGAGAGTTTATCTTAGTTTTTGTTTTTTTATTTAAATGAAGTCGACCAGTTGCCTGCCCTTCCTTCCATTATCCGTCACCGAGATAAACTGAACAAAGTTCTGAGGTCGACCTTGTAAAGATAAGGATTCAGGTCTGTCTGCTGTTTACCTTTGCTCCTGCGCGCACTGCCCCTTCTCTCCACATTTATGTGTTTGTTTGTTTGTCTATCTAATCTTTTGGGTTTTTATTTCTAATGAGGTCGACCAGTTGTCTATTCATTATTTTTTTTACTACGCATCAAGCTGCGCTGCTTGTCTTTGCTCCTGTGTGCTCGCGCACTCTCGCCTTTTCCACTTATTTTTATTTTTGATTTATTTTTGATTTATTTTCTCAATTTAAAAAAAATACGCATCGTGCTGTGCTGTTTGTGTTTGCTTGAGTGCATTCGCGCGCTCTCGCTTTCTCCACTTTACAATTTTTTTGTTATTATTTATCTATTCCTGAGAGTTTATCTTATTTTTTATTTGTTTATTTAAATGAAGTCGACCAGTTGCCTGCCCTTCCTTCCATTATCCGTCACCGAGACAAACTGAACAAAGTTCTGAGGTCGACCTTGTAAAGATAAGGATTCAGGTCTGTCTGCTGTTTACCTTTGCTCCTGCGCGCACTGCCCTTCTCTCCACATTTATGTGTTTGTTTGTTTGTCTATCTAATCTTTTGGGTTTTTATTTCTAATGAGGTCGACCAGTTGTCTATGTATTATTTTTTTTACTACACATCAAGCTGCGCTGCTTGTCTTTGCTCCTGTGTGCTCGCGCACCTCTCGCCTTTTCCACTTATTTTTATTTTTGATTAATTTTTGATTTATTTTGTCAATTTTTAAAAAAAATACCCATCGTGCTGTGCTGTTTGTGTTTGCTTGAGTGCATTCGAGCGCTCTCGCTTTCTCCACTTTACAATTTTTTTGTTATTATTTATCTATTCCTGAGAGTTTATCTTATTTTGTATTTGTTTATTTAAATGAAGTCGACCAGTTGCCTGCCCTTCCTTCCATTATCCGTCACCGAGACAACTGAACAAAGTTCTGAGGTTGACCTTGTAAAGATAAGGATTCAGGTCTGTCTGCTGTTTACCTTTGCTCCTGCGCGCACTGCCCTTCTCTCCACATTTATGTGTTTGTTTGTTTGTCTATCTAATCTTTTGGGTTTTTATTTCTAATGAGGTCGACCAGTTGTCTATGTATTATTTTTTTTACTACACATCAAGCTGCGCTGCTTGTCTTTGCTTCCTGTGTGCTCGCGCACTCTCGCCTTTTCCACTTATTTTTATTTTGATTTATTTTTGATTTATTTTGCCCATTTAAAAAAAAATACGCATCGTGCTGTGCTGTTTGTGTTTGCTTGAGTGCATTCCGCGCGCTCTCGCTTTCTCCACTTTACAATATTTTTGTTATTATTTATGTATTCCTGAGAGTTTATCTTAGTTTTTGTTTTTTTATTTAAATGAAGTCGACCAGTTGCCTGCCCTTCCTTCCATTATCCGTCACCGAGATAAACTGAACAAAGTTCTGAGGTCGACCTTGTAAAGATAAGGATTCAGGTCTGTCTGCTGTTTACCTTTGCTCCTGCGCGCACTGCCCTTCTCTCCACATTTATGTGTTTGTTTGTTTGTCTATCTAATCTTTTGGGTTTTTATTTCTAATGAGGTCGACCAGATGTCTATTCATTATTTTTTTTACTACGCATCAAGCTGCGCTGCTTGTCTTTGCTCCTGTGTGCTCGCGCACTCTCGCCTTTTCCACTTATTTTTATTTTTGATTTATTTTTGATTTATTTTGTCAATTTAAAAAAAATACGCATCGTGCTGTGCTGTTTGTGTTTGCTTGAGTGCATTCGCGCGCTCTCGCTTTCTCCACTTTACAATTTTTTTGTTATTATTTATCTATTCCTGAGAGTTTATCTTATTTTTTATTTGTTTATTTAAATGAAGTCGACCAGTTGCCTGCCCTTCCCTTCCATTATCCGTCACCGAGACAAACTGAACAAAGTTCTGAGGTCGACCTTGTAAAGATAAGGATTCAGGTCTGTCTGCTGTTTACTTTGCTCCTGCGCGCACTGCCCTTCTCTCCACATTTATGTGTTTGTTTGTTTGTCTATCTAATCTTTTGGGTTTTTATTTCTAATGAGGTCGACCAGTTGTCTATGTATTATTTTTTTTACTACACATCAAGCTGCGCTGCTTGACTTTGCTCCTGTGTGCTCGCGCACTCTCGCCTTTCCACTTACTTTTATTTTGATTAATTTTTGATTTATTTTGTCAATTTTAAAAAAAAATACCCATCGTGCTGTGCTGTTTGTGTTTGCTTGAGTGCATTCGAGCGCTCTCGCTTTCTCCACTTTACAATTTTTTTGTTATTATTTATCTATTCCTGAGAGTTTATCTTATTTTTTATTTGTTTATTTAAATGAAGTCGACGAGTTGCCTGCCCTTCCTTCCATTATCCGTCACCGAGACAACTGAACAAAGTTCTGAGGTTGACCTTGTAAAGATAAGGATTCAGGTCTGTCTGCTGTTTACCTTTGCTCCTGCCCGCACTGCCGTTCTCTCCATATTTATGTGTTTGTTTGTTTGTCTATCTAATCTTTTGGGTTTTTATTTCTAATGTGGTCGATCAGTTGTCTATTTATTATTTTTTTTACTACGCATCAAGCTGCGCTGCTTGTCTTTGCTCCTGTGTGCTCGCGCACTCTCGCCTTTTCCACTTATTTTTATTTTTGATTTATTTTGTCAATTTAAAAAAAAAATACGCTTCGTGCTGTGCTGTTTGTGTTTGCTTGAGTGCATTCGCGCGCTCTCGCTTTCTCCAATTTACAATATTTTTGTTATTATTTATCTATTCCTGAGAGTTTATCTTATTTTTTATTTGTTTATTTAAATGAAGTCGACCAGTTGCCTGCCCTTCCTTCCATTATCCGTCACCGAGACAAACTGAACAAAGTTCTGAGGTCGACCTTGTAAAGATAAGGATTCAGGTCTGTCTGCTGTTTACCTTTGCTCCTGCCCGCACTGCCGTTCTCTCCATATTTATGTGTTTGTTTGTTTGTCTATCTAATCTTTTGGTTTTTATTTCTAATGAGGTCGACCAGTTGTCTATTTATTATTTTTTTTACTATGCATCAAGCTGCGCTGCTTGTCTTTGCTCCTGTGTGACCGCGCACTCTCGCCTTTTCCACTTATTTTTATTTTTGATTTATTTTGTCAATTTTTAAAAAAAATATGCATCGTGCTGTGCTGTTTGTGTATGCTTCAGTGCATTCGCGCGCTCTCGCTTTCTCCACTTTACAATTTTTTGTTATTATTTATCTATTCCTGAGAGTTTATCTTATTTTTTATTTGTTTATTTAAATGAAGTCGACCAGTTGCCTGCCCTTCCTTCCATTATCCGTCACCAAGACCAACTGAACAAAGTTCTGAGGTCGACATTGTAAAGATAAGGATTCAGGTCTGTCTGCTGTTTACCTTTGCTCCTGCGCGCACTGCCCTTCTCTCCACATTTATGTGTTTGTTTGTTTGTCTATCTAATCTTTTGGGTTTTTATTTCTAATGAGGTCGACCAGTTGTCTGTTTATTATTTTTTTTACTACGCATCAAGCTGCGCTGCTTGTCTTTGCTCCTGTGTGACCGCGCACTCTCGCCTTTTCCACTTATTTTTATTTTTGATTTATTTTTGATTTATTTTGCCAATTTAAAAAAAAATACGCATCGTCCTGTGCTGTTTGTGTTTGCTTGAGTGCATTCGCGCGCTCTCGCTTTCTCCACTTTACAATGTTTTTGTTATTATTTATCTATTCCTGAGAGTTTATCTTATTTTTTATTTGTTTATTTAAATGAAGTCGACCAGTTGCCTGCCCTTCCTTCCATTATCCGTCACCGAGACAAACTGAACAAAGTTCTGAGGTCGACCTTGTAAAGATAAGGATTCAGGTCTGTCTGCTGTTTACCTTTGCTCCTGCGCGCACTGCTCTTCTCTCCACATTTATGTGTTTGTTTGTTTGTCTATCTAATCTTTTGGGTTTTTATTTCTAATGAGGTCGACCAGTTGTCTATTTATTATTTTTTTTACTACGCATCAAGCTGCGCTGCTTGTCTTTGCTCCTGTGTGCTCGCGCACTCTCGCCTTTTCCACTTATTTTTATTTTTGATTTATTTTTTATTTATTTTGTCAATTAAAAAAAAAATACGCATCGTGCTGTGCTGTTTGTGTTTGCTTGAGTGCATTCGCGCGCTCTCGCTTTCTCCACTTTACAATGTTTTTGTTATTATTTATCTATTCCTGAGAGTTTATCTTATTTTTTATTTGTTTATTTAAATGTAGTCGACCAGTTGCCTGCCCTTCCTTCCATTATCCCTCACCGAGACAAACTGAACAAAGTTCTGAGGTCGACCTTGTAAAGATAAGGATTCAGGTCTGTCTGCTGTTTACCTTTGCTCCTGCCCGCACTGCCGTTCTCTCCATATTTATGTGTTTGTTTGTTTGTCTATCTAATCTTTTGGGTTTTTATTTCTAATGAGGTCGACCAGTTGTCTTTTTATTATTTTTTTTACTACGCATCAAGCTGCGCTGCTTGTCTTTGCTCCTGTGTGCTCGCGCACTCTCGCCTTTTCCACTTATTTTTATTTTTGATTTATTTTTGATTTATTTTGTCAATGTTAAAAAAAAAAGTACTCATCGTGCTGTGCTGTTTGTGTTTGCTTGAGTGCATTCGCGCGCTCTCGCTTTCTCCACTTTACAATTTTTTTGTTATTATTTATCTATTCCTGAGAGTTTATCTTAGTTTCTATTTGTTTATTTAAATGAAGTCGACCAGTTGCCTGCCCTTTCTTCCATTATCCGTCACCGAGACAAACTGAACAAAGTTCTGAGGTCGACCATGTAAAGATAAGGATTCAGGTCTGTCTGCTGTTTACCTTTGCTCCTGCGTGCACTGCCCTTCTCTCCACATTATGTGTTTGTTTGTTTGTCTATGTAATCTTTTGGGTTATTATTTCTAATGAGGTCGACCAGTTGTCTATTTATTATTTTTTTTACTACGCATCAAGCTGCGCTGCTCGTCTTTGCTCCTGTGTGCTCGCGCACTCTCGCTTTTTCCACTTACTTTTATTTTTGATTTATTTTTGATTTATTTTGTCAATTTAAAAAAAAATACGCATCGTGCTGTGCTGTTTGTGTTTGCTTGAGTTCTTTCGCGTGCTCTCGCTTTCTCCACTTTACAATTTTTTTGTTATTATTTATCTATTCCTGAGAGTTTATCTTATTTTTTATTTGTTTATTTAAATGAAGTCGACCAGTTGCCTGCCCTTCCTTCCATTATCCGTCACCGAGACAAACTGAACAATGTTCTGAGGTCGACCTTGTAAAGATAAGGATTCAGGTCTGTCTGCTGTTTACCTTTTCTCCTGCGCGCACTGCCCTTCTCTCCACATTTATGTGTTTGTTTGTTTGTCTATCTAATCTTTTGGGTTTTCATTTCTAATGAGGTCGACCAGTTGTCTATTTATTATTTTTTTTACTACGCATCAAGCTGCGCTGCTTGTCTTTGCTCCTGTGTGCTCGCGCACTCTCGCCTTTTCCACTTATTTTTATTTTTGATTTATTTTTGATTTATTTTGTCAATTTTTTAAAAAAAATACGCATCGTGCTGTGCTGTTTCTGTTTGCTTGAGTGCATTCGCGCGCTCTCGCTTTCTCCACTTTACAATTTTTTTGTTATTATTTATCTATTCCGGAGAGTTTATCTTATTTTTTATTTGTTTATTTAAATGAAGTCGACCAGTTGCCTGCCCTTCCTTCCATTATCCGTCACCGAGACAAACTGAACAATGTCTGAGGTCGACCTTTTAAAGATAAGGATTCAGGACTGTCTGCTGTTTACCTTTGCTCCTGCCCGCACTGCCCTTCTCTCCACATTTACGTGTTTGTTTATTTGTCTATATAATCTTTTGGGTTTTTATTTCTAATGAGTTCGACCAGTTGTCTATTTATTATTTTTTTACTACGCATCAAGCTGCGCTGCTTGTCTTTTCTCCTGTGTGCTCGCGCACTCTCGCCTTTCCCACTTATTTTTATTTTTGATTTATTTTTGATTTATTTTGTCAATTTTTTAAAAAAATACGCACCGTGCTGTGCTGTTTGTGTTTGCTTGAGTGCATTCGCCGCGCTCTCCGCTTTCTCCACTTTACAATTTTTTTGTTATTATTTATCTATTCCTGAGAGTTTATCTTATTTTTTATTTGTTTATTTAAATAAAGTCGACCAGTTGCCTGCCCTTCCTTCCATTATCCGTCACCGAGACAAACTGAACAAAGTTCTGAGGTCGACCTTGTAAAGATAAGGATTCAGGTCTGTCTGCTGTTTACCTTTGATCCTGTGCGCACTGCCCTTCTCTCCACATTTATGTCTTTGTTTGTTTGTCTACCTAATCTTTTGGGTTTTTATTTCTAATGAGGTCGACCAGTTGTCTATTTATTATTTTTTTTACTACGCATCAAGCTGCGCTGCTTGTCTTTGCTCCTGTGTGCTCGCGCACTCTCGCCTTTTCCACTTATTTTTATTTTTGATTTATTTTTGATTTATGTTGTCAATTTTTAAAAAAAATACGCATCGTGCTGTGCTGTTTGTGTTTGCTTGAGTGCATTCGCGCGCTCTCGCTTTCTCCACTTTACAATTTTTTTGTTATTATTTATCTATTCCTGAGAGTTTATCTTATTTTTTATTTGATTATTTAAATGAAGTCGACCAGTTGCCTGCCCTTCCTTCCATTATCCGTCACCGAGACAAACTGAACAAAGTTCTGAGGTCGACATTGTAAATATAAGGATTCAGGTCTGTCTGCTGTTTACCTTTGCTCCTGCGCGCACTGCCCTTCTTCCACATTTATGTGTTTGTTTGTTTGTCTATCTAATCTTTTGGGTTTTTTTTCTAATGAGGTCGACCAGTTGTCTATTTATTTTTTTTACTACGCATCAAGCTGCGCTGCTTGTGTTTGCTCCTGTGTGCTCGCGCACTCTCGCCTTTTCCACTTATTTTTATTTTTGATTTATTTTTGATTTATTTTGTCAATTTTAATAAAAATACGCATCGTGCTGTGCTGTTTGTGTTTGATTGAGTGCATTCGCGCGCTCTCGCTTTCTCCACTTTATAATTTTTTTGTTATTATTTATCTATTCCTGAGAGTTTATCTTATTTTTTATTTGTTTATTTAAATGAAGTCGACCAGTTGCCTGCCCTTCCTTCCATTATCCGTCACCGAGACAAAACTGAACAAAGTTCTGAGGTCGACCTTGTAAAGATAAGGATTCAGGTCTGTCTGCTGTTTACCTTTGTTCCTGCCCGCACTGCTCTTCTCTCCACATTTATGTGCTTGTTTGTTTGTCTATCTAATCTTTTGGGTTTTTATTTCTAATGAGGTCGACCAGTTGTCTATTTATTATTTTTTTTACTACGCATCAAGCTGCGCTGCTTGTCTTTGCTCCTGTGTGCTCGCGCACTCTCGCCTTTTCCACTTATTTTTATTTTTGATTTATTTTTTATTTATTTTGTCAATTTAAAAAAAATACGCATCGTGCTGTGCTGTTTGTGTTTGCTTGAGTGCATTCGCGCGCTCTCGCTTTCTCCACTTTATAATTTTTTTGTTATTATTTGTCTATTCCTGAGAGTTTATCTTATTTTTTATTTGTTTATTTAAATGAAGTCGACCAGTTGCCTGCCCTTCCTTCCATTATCCGTCACCGAGACAAACTGAACAAAGTTCTGAGGTCGACCTTGTAAAGATAAGGATTCAGGTTTGTCTGCTGTTTACCTTTGCTCCTGCGCGCACTGCCCTTCTCTCCACATTTATGTGTTTGTTTGTTTGTCTAGCTAATCTTTTGGGTTTTTATTTCTAATGAGATCGACCAGTTGTCTATTTATTATTTTTTTTTACTACGCATCAAGCTGCGCTGCTTGTCTTTTCTCCTGTGTGCTCGCGCACCTCTCGCCTTTCCCACTTATTTTTATTTTTGATTTATTTTTGATTTATTTTGTCAATTTTTTAAAAAAATACGCACCGTGCTGTGCTGTTTGTGTTTGCTTGAGTGCATTCGCGCGCTCCTCGCTTTCTCCACTTTACAATTTTTTTGTTATTATTTATCTATTCCTGAGAGTTTATCTTATTTTTTATTTGTTTATTTAAATGAAGTCGACCAGTTGCCTGCCCT
This sequence comes from Perognathus longimembris pacificus, assembly GCF_023159225.1. Lineage (NCBI taxonomy): Eukaryota > Metazoa > Chordata > Mammalia > Rodentia > Heteromyidae > Perognathus > Perognathus longimembris. The sequence goes on along the minus strand of NW_025959886.1, from coordinate 170,678 downwards.
TCCTTCCATTATCCGTCACCGAGACAAACTGAACAAATTTCTGAGGTCGACATTGTAAATATAAGGATTCAGGTCTGTCTGCTGTTTACCTTTGCTCCTGCGCGCACTGCCCTTCTTCCACATTTATGTGTTTGTTTGTTTGTCTATCTAATCTTTTGGGTTTTTTTTCTAATGAGGTCGACCAGTTGTCTATTTATTATTTTTCTTACTACGCATCAAGCTGCGCTGCTTGTCTTTGCTCCTGTGTGCTCGCGCACTCTCGCCTTTTCCACTTATTTTTATTTTTGATTTATTTTTGATTTATTTTGTCAATTTTTAAAAAAAATACGCATCGTGCTGTGCTGTTTGTGTTTGATTGAGTGCATTCGCGCGCTCTCGCTTTCTCCACTTTATAATTTTTTTGTTATTATTTATCTATTCCTGAGAGTTTATCTTATTTTTTATTTGTTTATTTAAATGAATTCGACCAGTTGTCTGCCCTTCCTTCCATTATCCGTCACCGAGACAAACTGAACAAAGTTCTGAGGTCGACCTTGTAAATATAAGGATCCAGGTCTGACTGCTGTTTACCTTTGCTCCTGCGCGCAATGCCCTTCTCTCCACATTTATGTGTTTGTTTGTTTATCTAATCTTTTGGGTTTTTATTTCTAATGAGGTCGACCAGTTGTCTATTTATTATTTTTTTTACTACGCATCAAGCTGCGCTGCTTGTCTTTGCTCCTGTGTGCACGCGCACTCTCGCCTTTTCCACTTATTTTTATTTTTGATTTATTTTTTATTTATTTTGTCAATTTAAAAAAATACGCATCATGCTGTGCTGTTTCTGTTTGCTTGAGTGCATTCGCGCGCTCTAGCTTTCTCCACTTTACAATTTTTTTGTTATTATTTATTCCTGAGTGTTTATCTTATTTTTTATTTGTTTATTTAAATGAAGTCGACCAGTTGCCTGCCCTTCCTTCCATTATCCGTCACCGAGACAAACTGAACAAGGTTCTGAGGTCGACCTTGTAAAGATAAGGATTCAGGTCTGTCTGCTGTTTACCTTTGCTCATGCGCGCACTGCCCTTCTCTCCACATTTATGTGTTTGTTTGTTTGTCTATCTAATCTTTTGGGTTTTATTTCTAATGAGGTCGACCAGTTGGCTATTTATTATTTTTTTTACTACGCATCAAGCTGCGCTGCTTGTCTTTGCTCCTGTGTGCTCGCGCACTCTCGCCTTTTCCACTTATTTTTATTTTTGATTTATTTTTGATTTATTTTGGTCAATTTAAAAAAAAATATGCATCGTGCTGTGCTGTTTGTGTTTGCTTGAGTGCATTCGCGCGCTCTCTCTTTCTCCACTTTATAATTTTTTTGTTATTATTTGTCTATTCCTGAGAGTTTATCTTATTTTTTATTTGTTTATTTAAATGAAGTCGACCAGTTGCCTGCCCTTCCTTCCATTATCCGTCACCGAGACAAACTGAACAAAGTTCTGAGGTCGACCCTGTAAAGATAAGGATTCAGGTCTGTCTGCTGTTTACCTTTACTCTTGCGCGCACTGCCCTTCTCTCCACATTTACGTGTTTGTTTGTTTGTCTATCTAATCTTTTGGGTTTTTATTTCTAATGAGGTCGACCAGTTGTCTATTTATTATTTTTTTTACTACGCATCAAGCTGCGCTGCTTGTCTTTGCAACTGTGTGCTCGCACACTCTCGCCTTTTCCACTTATTTTTATTTTTGATGTATTTTTTATTTATTTTGTCAATTTAAAAAAAATATGCATCGTGCTGTGCTGTTTGTGTTTGCTTGAGTGTATTCGCGCGCTCTCGCTTTCTCCACTTTACAATTTTTTTGTTATTATTTGTCTATTCCTGAGAGTTTATCTTATTTTTTATTTGTTTATTTAAATGAAGTCGACCAGTTGCCTGCCCTTCCTTCCATTATCCGTCACCGAGACAAACTGAACAAAGTTCTGAGGTCGACCTTGTAAAGATAAGGATTCAGGTTTGTCTGCTGTTTACCTTTGCTCCTGCGCGCACTGCCCTTCTCTCCACATTTATGTGTTTGTTTGTTTGTCTAGCTAATCTTTTGGGTTTTTATTTCTAATGAGGTCGACCAGTTGTCTATTTATTATTTTTTTTTACTACGCATCAAGCTGCGTTGCTTGTCTTTTCTCCTGTGTGCTCGCGCACTCTCGCCTTTTCCACTTATTTTTATTTTTGAATTATTTTTTATTTATTTTGTCAATTTAAAAAAAATACGCATCTTGCTGTGCTGTTTGTGTTTGCTTGAGTGCATTCGCGCGCTCTCGCTTTCTCCACTTTACAATTTTTTTTGTTATTATTTATCTATTCCTGAGAGTTTATCTTATTTTTTATTTGTTATTTAAATGAAGTCGACCAGTTGCCTGCCCTTCCTTCCATTATCCGTCACCGAGACAAACTGAACAATGTTCTGAGGTCGACCTTGTAAAGATAAGGATTCAGGTCTGTCTGCTGTTTACCTTTGCTCCTGCGCGCACTACCCTTCCCTCCACATTTACGTGTTTGTTTGTTTGTCTCTCTAATCTTTTGGGTTTTTATTTCTAATGAGGTCGACCAGTTGTCTATTTATTATTTTTTTTACTACTCATCAAGCTGCGCTGCTTGTCTTTTCTCCTGTGTGCTCGCGCACTCTCGCCTTTTGCACTTATTTTTATTTTTGATTTATTTTTGATTTATTTTGTCAATTTAAAAAAAAAAATACGCACCGTGCTGTGCTGTTTGTGATTGCTTGAGTGCATTCGCGCGCTCTCGCTTTCTCCACTTTACAATTTTTTTGTTATTATTTATCTATTCCTGTGAGTTTATCTTATTTTTATTTGTTTATTTAAATGAAGTCGACCAGTTGCCTGCCCTTCCTTCCATTATCCGTCACCGAGACAAACTGAACAAAGTTCTGAGGTCGACCTTGTAAAGATAAGGATTCAGGTCTGTCTGCTGTTTACCTTTTCTCCTGCGCGCACTGCCCTTCTCTCCACATTTATGTGTTTGTTTGTTTGTCTATCTAATCTTTTGGGTTTTCATTTCTAATGAGGTCGACCAGTTGTCTATTTATTATTTTTTTTACTACGCATCAAGCTGCGCTGCTTGTCTTTGCTCCTGTGTGCTCGCGCACTCTCGCCTTTTGCACTTATTTTTATTTTTGATTTATTTTTGATTTATATTGTCAATTTAAAAAAAAAATACGCACCGTGCTGTGCTGTTTGTGATTGCTTGAGTGCATTCGCGCGCTCTCGCTTTCTCCACTTTACAATTTTTTTGTTATTATTTATCTATTCCTGAGAGTTTATCTTATTTTTTATTTGTTTATTTAAATGAAGTCGACCAGTTGCCTGCCCTTCCTTCCATTATCCGTCACCGAGACAAACTGAACAAATTCTGAGGTCGACCTTGTAAAGATAAGGATTCAGGTCTGTCTGCTGTTTACCTTTTCTCCTGCGCGCACTGCCCTTCTCTCCACATTTATGTGTTTGTTTGTTTGTCTATCTAATCTTTTGGGTTTTCATTTCTAATGAGGTCGACCAGTTGTCTATTTATTATTTTTTTTACTACGCATCAAGCTGCGCTGCTTGTCTTTGCTCCTGTGTGCTCGCGCACTCTCGCCTTTTCCACTTATTTTTATTTTTGATTTATTTTTGATTTATTTTGTCAATTTTTAAAAAAAAATACGCATCGTGCTGTGCTGTTTCTGTTTGCTTGAGTGCATTCGCGCGCTCTCGGCTTTCTCCACTTTACAATTTTTTTGTTATTATTATCTATTCCGGAGAGTTTATCTTATTTTTTATTTGTTTATTTAAATGAAGTCGACCAGTTGCCTGCCCTTCCTTCCATTATCCGTCACCGAGACAAACTGAACAAAGTTCTGAGGTCGACATTGTAAATATAAGGATTCAGGTCTGTCTGCTGTTTACCTTTGCTCCTGCGCGCACTGCCCTTCTTCCACATTTATGTGTTTGTTTGTTTGTCTATCTAATCTTTTGGGTTTTTTTTCTAATGAGGTCGACCAGTTGTCTATTTATTATTTTTTTTACTACGCATCAAGCTGCGCTGCTTGTCTTTGCTCCTGTGTGCTCGCGCACTCTCTCCTTTTCCACTTATTTTTATTTTTGATTTATTTTTGATTTATTTTGTCAATTTAAAAAAAAATACGCATCGTGCTGTGCTGTTTGTGTTTGCTTGAGTGCATTCGCGCGCCCTCTCGCTTTCTCCACTTTACAATTTTTTTGTTATTATTTATTCCTGAGTGTTTATCTTATTTTTTATTTGTTTATTTAAATGAAGTCGACCAGTTGCCTGCCCTTCCTTCCATTATCCGTCACCGAGACAAACTGAACAAAGTTCTGAGGTCGACCTTGTAAAGATAAGGATTCAGGTCTGTCTGCTGTTTACCTTTGCTCCTGCGCGCACTGCCATTCTCTCCACATTTATGTGTTTGTTTGTTTGTCTAGCTAATCTTTTGGGTTTTTATTTCTAATGAGGTCGACCAGTTGTCTATTTATTATTTTTTTTACTACGCATCAAGCTGCGCTTCTTGTCTTTGCTCCTGTGTGCTCGCGCACTCTCGCCTTTTCCACTTATTTTTATTTTTGATTTATTTTTTATTTATTTTGTCAATTTAAAAAAAATACGCATCTTGCTGTGCTGTTTGTGTTTGCTTGAGTGCATTCGCGCGCTCTCGCTTTCTCCACTTTACAATTTTTTTGTTATTATTTATCTATTCCTGAGAGTTTATCTTATTTTTTATTTGTTTATTTAAATGAAGTCGACTAGTTGCCTGCCCTTCCTTCCATTATCCGTCACCGAGACAAACTGAACAATGTTCTGAGGTCGACCTTGTAAAGATAAGGATTCAGGTCTGTCTGCTGTTTACCTTTGCTCCTGCGCGCACTACCCTTCCCTCCACATTTACGTGTTTGTTTGTTTGTCTATCTAATCTTTTGGGTTTTTATTTCTAATGAGGTCGACCAGTTGTCTATTTATTATTTTTTTTACTACTCATCAAGCTGCGCTGCTTGTCTTTTCTCCTGTGTGCTCGCGCACTCTCGCCTTTTGCACTTATTTTTATTTTTGATTTATTTTTGATTTATTTTGTCAATTTAAAAAAAAAATACGCACCGTGCTGTGCTGTTTGTGTTTGCTTGAGTGCATTCGCGCGCTCTCGCTTTCTCCACTTTACAATTTTTTTGTTATTATTTATCTATTCCTGAGAGTTTATCTTATTTTTTATTTGTTTATTTAAATGAAGTCGACCAGTTGCCTGCCCTTCCTTCCATTATCCGTCACCGAGACAAACTTTACAAAGTTCTGAGGTCGACCTTGTAAAGATAAGGATTCAGGTCTGTGTGCTGTTTACCTTTGCTCCTGCGCGCACTGCCCTTCTCTCCACATTTATGTGTTTGTTTGTTTGTCTATCTAATCTTTTGGGTTTTTATTTCTAATGAGGTCGACCAGTTGTCTATGTATTATTTTTTTTACTACGCATCAAGCTGCGCTGCTTGTCTTTGCACCTGTGTGCTCACGCACTCTCGCCTTTTCAACTTATTTTTATTTTTGATTTATTTTTGATTTATTTTGTCAATTTAAAAAAAAATACGCATCGTGCTGTGCTGTTTGTGTTTGCTTGAGTGCATTCGCGCGCTCTCGCTTTCTCCACTTTACAATTTTTTTGTTATTATTTATTCCTGAGTGTTTATCTTATTTTTTATTTGTTTATTTAAATGAAGTCGACCAGTTGCCTGCCCTTCCTTCCATTATCCGTCACCGAGACAAACTGAACAAAGTTCTGAGGTCGACCTTGTAAAGATAAGGATTCAGGTCTGTCTGCTGTTTACCTTTGCTCCTGCGCGCACTGCCATTCTCTCCACATTTATGTGTTTGTTTGTTTGTCTAGCAAATCTTTTGGGTTTTTATTTCTAATGAGGTCGACCAGTTGTCTATTTATTATTTTTTTTACTACGCATCAAGCTGCGCTTCTTGTCTTTGCTCCTGTGTGCTCGCGCACTCTCGCCTTTTCCACTTATTTTTATTTTTGATTTATTTTTTATTTATTTTGTCAATTTAAAAAAAATACGCATCTTGCTGTGCTGTTTGTGTTTGCTTGAGTGCATTCGCGCGCTCTCCGCTTTCTCCACTTTACAATTTTTTTGTTATTATTTATCTATTCCTGAGAGTTTATCTTATTTTTTATTTGTTTATTTAAATGAAGTCGACTAGTTGCCTGCCCTTCCTTCCATTATCCGTCACCGAGACAAACTGAACAATGTTCTGAGGTCGACCTTGTAAAGATAAGGATTCAGGTCTGTCTGCTGTTTACCTTTGCTCCTGCGCGCACTACCCTTCCCTCCACATTTACGTGTTTGTTTGTTTGTCTATCTAATCTTTTGGGTTTTTATTTCTAATGAGGTCGACCAGTTGTCTATTTATTATTTTTTTTACTACTCATCAAGCTGCGCTGCTTGTCTTTTCTCCTGTGTGCTCGCGCACTCTCGCCTTTTGCACTTATTTTTATTTTTGATTTATTTTTGATTTATTTTGTCAATTTAAAAAAAAAATACGCACCGTGCTGTGCTGTTTGTGTTTGCTTGAGTGCATTCGCGCGCTCTCGCTTTCTCCACTTTACAATTTTTTTGTTATTATTTATCTATTCCTGAGAGTTTATCTTATTTTTTATTTGTTTATTTAAATGAAGTCGACCAGTTGCCTGCCCTTCCTTCCATTATCCGTCACCGAGACAAACTTTACAAAGTTCTGAGGTCGACCTTGTAAAGATAAGGATTCAGGTCTGTGTGCTGTTTACCTTTGCTCCTGCGCGCACTGCCCTTCTCTCCACATTTATGTGTTTGTTTGTTTGTCTATCTAATCTTTTGGGTTTTTATTTCTAATGAGGTCGACCAGTTGTCTATGTATTATTTTTTTTACTACGCATCAAGCTGCGCTGCTTGTCTTTGCACCTGTGTGCTCACGCACTCTCGCCTTTTCCACTTATTTTTATTTTTGATTTATTTTTGATTTATTTTGTCAATTTAAAAAAAAATACGCATCGTGCTGTGCTGTTTGTGTTTGCTTGAGTGCATTCGCGCGCTCTCGCTTTCTCCACTTTACAATTTTTTTGTTATTATTTATCTATTCCTGAGAGTTTATCTTATTTTTTATTTGTTTATTTAAATGAAGTCGACCGGTTGCCTGCCCTTCCTTCCATTATCCGTCACCGAGACAAACTGAACAAAGTTCTGAGGTCGACCTTGTAAAGATAAGGATTCAGGTCTGTCTGCTGTTTACCTTTGCTCCTGCGCGCACTGCCCTTCTCTCCACATTTATTTGTTTGTTTGTTTGTCTATCTAATCTTTTGGGTTTTTATTTCTAATGAGGTCGACCAGTTGTCTATTTATTATTTTTTTTACTACGCATCAAGCTGCGATGCTTGTCTTTGCTCCTGTGTGCTCGCGCACTCTCGCCTTTTCCACTTATTTTTATTTTTGATTTATTTTTTATTTATTTTGTCAATTTAAAAAAAAACGCATCGTGCTGTGCTGTTTGTGTTTGCTTGTGTGCATTCGCGCGCTCCTCGCTTTCTCCACTTTACAATTTTTTTGTTATTATTTATCTATTCCTGAGAGTTTATCTTATTTTTTATTTGTTTATTTAAATGAAGTCGACCGGTTGCCTGCCCTTCCTTCCATTATCCGTCACCGAGACAAACTGAACAATGTTCTGAGGTGGACCTTGTAAAGATAAGGATTCAGGTCTGTCTGCTGTTTACTTTTGCTCCTGCGCGCACTGCCCTTCTCTCCACATTTACGTGTTTGTTTGTTTGTCTATCTAATCTTTTGGGTTTTTATTTCTAATGAGGTCGACCAGTTGTCTATTTATTATTTTTTTTACTACGCATCAAGCTGCGCTGCTTGTCTTTGCTCCTGTGTGCTCGCGCACTCTCGCCTTTTCCACTTATTTTTTTTTTGATTTATTTTTGATTTATTTTGTCAATTTTAAAAAAAATACGCATCGTGCTGTGCTGTTTGTGTTTGCTTGAGTGCATTCGCGCGCTCTCGCTTTCTCCATTTTACAAATTTTTTGTTATTATTTATCAATTCCTGAGAGTTTATCTTATTTTTTATTTGTTTATTTAAATGAAGTCGATCAGTTGCCTGCCCTTCCTTCCATTATCCGTCACCGAGACAAACTGAACAAAGTTCTGAGGTCGACCTTGTAAAGATAAGGATTCAGGTCTGTCTGCTGTTTACCTTTGCTCCTGCGCGCACTGCCCTTCTCTCCACATTTATGTGTTTGTTAGTTTGTCTATCTAATCTTTTGGGTTTTTATTTCTAATGAGGTCGACCAGTTGTCTATTTATTATTTTTTTTTACTACGCATCAAGCTGCGCTGCTTGTTTTTGCTCCTGTGTGCTCGCGCACTCTCGCCTTTTCCACTTATTTTTATTTTGATTTATTTTTGATTTATTTTGTCAATTTTTTAAAAAAATACGCATCGTGCTGTGCTGTTTGTGTTTGCTTGAATGCATTCGCGCGCTCTCGCTTTCTCCACTTTACAATTTTTTTGTTATTATTTATCTATTCCTGAGAGTTTATCTTATTTTTTATTTGTTTATTTAAATGAAGTCGACCAGTTGCCTGACCTTCCTTCCATTATCCGTCACCGAGACAAACTGAACAAAGTTTTGAGGTCGACCTTGTAAAGATAAGGATTCAGGTCTGTCTGCTGTTTACCTTTGCTCCTGCGCGCACTGCCCTTCTCTCCACATTTATGTGTTTGTTTGTTTGTCTATCTAATCTTTTGGGTTTTTATTTCTAATGAGGTCGACCAGTTGTCTATTTATTATTTTTTTTTACTACGCATCAAGCTGCGCTGCTTGTCTTTGCTCCTGTGTGCTCGCGCACTCTCGCCTTTTCCACTTATTTTTATTTTTGATTTATTTTTGATTTATTTTGTAAATTAAAAAAAAATAGGCATCGTGCTGTGCTGTTTGTGTTTGCTTGAGTGCATTCGCGCGCTCTCGCTTTCTCAACTTTACAATTTTTTTGTTATTATTTGTCTATTCCTGAGAGTTTATCTTATTTTTTATTTGTTTATTTAAATGAAGTCGACCAGTTGCCTGCCCTTCCTTCCATTATCCGTCACCGAGACAAACTGTACAAAGTTCTGAGTTCGACCTTGTAAAGATAAGGATTCAGGTCTGTCTGCTGTTTACCTTTGCTCCTGCGCCCTGCCCTTCTCACCACATTTATGTGTTTGTTTGTTTGTCTATCTAAGCTTTTGGGTTTTTATTTCTAATGAGGACGACCAGTTGTCTATTTATTATTTTTTCTACTACGCATCAAGCTGCGCTGCTTGTCTTTGCTCCTGTGTGTTCGCGCCATCTCGCCTTTTCCACTTATTTTTATTTTTGATTTATTTTGGATTTATTTTGTCAATTTAAAAAAAAATACCCATCGTGCTGTGCTGTTTTTGTTTGCTTGAGTGCAATCACGTGCTCTCGCTTTCTCCACTTTACAATTTTTTTGTTATTATTTATCTATTCCTGAGAGTTTATCTTATTTTTTATTTGTTTATATAAATGAAGTCGACCAGTTGCCTGCCCTTCCTTCCATTATCCGTCACCGAGACAAACTGAACAAATTTCTGAGGTCGACCTTGTAAAGATAAGGATTCAGGTCTGTCTGCTGTTTACCATTGCTCCTGCGCGCACTGCCCTTCTCTCCACATTTATGTGTTTGTTTGTTTGTCTATCTAATCTGTTGGGTTTTTATTTCTAATGAGGTCGACCAGTTGTCTATTTATTATTTTTTTTAGTACGCATCAACCTGCGCTGCTTGTCTTTGTCCTGTGTGCTCGCACACTCTCGCCTTTTCGACTTATTTTTATTTTTGATTTATTTTTGATTTATTTTGTCAATTAAAAAAAAATACGCATCGTGCTGTGCTGTTTGTGTTTGCTTGAGTGCAATCGCGCGCTCTCGCTTTCTCCACTTTACAATTTTTTTGTTATTATTTATCTATTCCTGAGAGTTTATCTTATTTTTTATTTGTTTATTTAAATGAAGTCGACCGGTTGCCTGCCCTTCCTTCCATTATCCGTCACCGAGACAAACTGAACAAAGTTCTGAGGTCGACCTTGTAAAGATAAGGATTCAGGTCTGTCTGCTGTTTACCTTTGCTCCTGCGCGCACTGCCCTTCTCTCCACATTTATGTGTTTGTTTGTTTGTCTATCTAATCTTTTGGGTTTTTATTTCTAATGAGGTCGACCAGTTGTCTATTTATTATTTTTTTTACTACGCATCAAGCTGCGCTGCTGGTCTTTGCTCCTGTGTGCTCGCGCACTCTCGCCTTTTCCACTTATTTTTATTTTTGATTTATTTTTGATTTATTTTGTCAATTTAAAAAAAAATACGCATCGTGCTGTGCTGTTTGTGTTTGCTTGAGTGCATTCGCGCGATCTCGCTTTCTCCACTTTACAATTTTTTTGTTATTATTTATCTATTCCTGAGAGTTTATCTTATTTTATTTGTTTATTTAAATGAAGTCGACCAGTTGCCTGCACTTCCTTCCATTATCCGTCACCGAGACAAACTGAACAAAGTTCTGAGGTCGACCTTGTAAAGATAAGGATTCAGGTCTGTGTGCTGTTTACCTTTGCTCCTGCGCGCACTGCCCTTCTCTCCACATTTATGTGTTTGTTTGTCTATCTAATCTTTTGGGTTTTTATTTCTAATGAGGTTGACCAGTTGTCTATTTATTATTTTTTTACTACGCATCAAGTTGCGCTGCTTGTCTTTGCTCCAGTGTGCTCGCGCACTCTCGCCTTTTCCACTTATTTTTATTTTTGATTTATTTTGTCAATTAAAAAAAATACTCATCGTGCTGTGCTGTTTGTGTTTCCTTGAGTGCATTCGCGAGCTATAGCTTTCTCCACTTTACAATTTTTTTGTTAGTATTTATCTATTCCTGAGAGTTTATCTTATTTTTTATTTGTTTATTTAAATGAAGTCGACCAGTTGCCTGCCCTTCCTTCCATTATTCGTCACCGAGACAAACTGAACAAAGTTCTGAGGTCGACCTTGTAAAGATAAGGATTCAGGTCTGTCTGCTGTTTACCTTTGCTCCTGCGCGCACTGCCCTTCTATCCACATGTATGTGTTTGTTTGTTTGTCTATCTAATCTTTTGGGTTTTTATTTCTCATGAGGTCGACCAGTTGTCTATTTAATATTTTTTTTACTACGCATCAAACTGCGCTGCTTGTCTTTGCTCCTGTGTCCTCGCGCATTCTCGCCTTTTCCACTTATTTTTATTTTTGATTTATTTTGTCAATTAAAAAAAATACGCATCGTGCTGTGCTGTTTGTGTTTCCTTGAGTGCATTCGCGAGCTATAGCTTTCTCCACTTTACAATTTTTTTGTTAGTATTTATCTATTCCTGAGAGTTTATCTTATTTTTTATTTGTTTATTTAAGTGAAGTCGACCAGTTGCCTGCCCTTCCTTCCATTATCCGTCACCGAGACAAACTGAACAAAGTTCTGAGGTCGACCTTGTAAAGATAAGGATTCAGGTCTGTGTGCTGTTTACCTTTGCTCCTGCGCGTACTGCCCTTCTCTCCACATTTATGTGTTTGTTTGTTTGTCTATCTAATCTTTTGGGTTTTTATTTCTAATGAGGTCGACCAGTTGTCTATTTATTATTTTTTTTTACTACGCATCAAGCTGCGCTGCTTGTCTTTGCTCCTGTGTGCTCGCGCACTCTCGCCTTTTCCACTTATTTTTATTTTTGATTTATTTTTGATTTATTTTGTCAATTTAAAAAAAAAATACGCATCGTGCTGTGCTGTTTGTGTTTGCTTGAGTGCATTCGCGCGCTCTCGCTTTCTCCACTTTACAATTTTTTTGTTATTATTTATCTATTCCTGAGTGTTTATCTTATTTTTTATTTGTTTATTTAAATGAAGTCGACCAGTTGCCTGCCCTTCCTTCCATTATCCGTCACCGAGACAAACTGAACAAAGTTCTGAGGTCGACCTTGTAAAGATAAGGATTCAGGTCTGTCTGCTGTATACCTTTGCTCCTGCGCGCACTGCCCTTCTCTCCACATTTATGTGTTTGTTTGTTTGTCTATCTAATCTTTTGGGTTTTTATTTCTAATGAGGTCGACCAGTTGTCTATTTATAATTTTTTTTTACTACGCATCATGCTGCGCTGCTTGTCTTTGCTCCTGTTTGTTCGCGCACTCTCGCCTTTTCCACTTATTTTTATTTTTGATTTATTTTTGATTTATTTTGTCAATTTAAAAATAATACGCATCGTGCTGTGCTGTTTGTGTTTGCTTGAGTGCATTCGCGCGCTCTCGCTTTCTCCACTTTACAATTTTTTTGTTATTATTTATCTATTCCTGAGTGTTTATCTTATTTTTTTATTTGTTTATTTAAATGAAGTCGACCAGTTGCCTGCCCTTCCTTCCGTTATCCGTCACCGAGACAAACTGAACAAAGTTCTGAGGTCGACCTTGTAAAGATAAGGATTCAGGTCTGTCTGCTGTTTACCTTTGCTCCTGCGCACACTGCCCTTCTCTCCACATTTATGTGTTTGTTTGTTTGTCTATCTAATCTTTTGGGTTTTTATTTCTAATGAGGTCGACCAGTTGTCTATTTATATTTTTTTTACTACTCATCAAGCTGCGCTGCTTGTCTTTGCTTCTGTATGCTCGCGCACTCTCGCCTTTCCCACTTATTTTTATTTTTGATTTATTTTTGATTTATTTTGTCAATTAAAAAAATACGCATCGTGCTGTGCTGTTTGTGTTTGCTTGAGTGCATTCGCGCGCTCTCGCTTTCTCCACTTTACAATTTTTTGTTATTATTTATCTATTCCTGAGAGTTTATCTTATTTTATATTTGTTTATTTAAGTGAAGTCGACCAGTTGCCTGCCCTTCCTTCCATTATCCGTCACCGAGACAAACTGAACAAAGTTCTGAGGCCGACCTTGGAAATATAAGGATTCAGGTCTGTCTGCTGTTTACCTTTGCTCCTGCACGCACTTCTCTTCTCTCCACATTTATGTGTTTGTTTGTTTGTCTATCTAATCTTTTGGGTTTTTATTTCTATTGAGGTCGACCAGTTGTCTATTTATTATTTTTTTTACTACGCATCAAGCTGCGCCGCTTGTCTTTGCTCCTGTGTGCTCGCGTACTCTCGCCTTTTCCAGTTATTTTTATTTTTGATTTATTTTGTCAATTTACCAAAAAATACGCATCGTGCTGTGCTGTTTGTGTTTGCTTGAGTGCATTCGCGCGCTCTCGCTTTCTCCACTTTACAATTTTTTTTGTTATTATTTATCTATTCCTGAGAGTTTATCTTATTTTTTATTTTTTTATTTAAATGAAGTCGACCAGTTGCCTGCCCTTCCTTCCACTATCCGTCACAGAGACAAACTGAACAAAGTTCTGAGGTCGACCTTGTAAAGATAAGGATTCAGGTCTGTCTGCTGTTTACCTTTGCTCCTGCCCGCACTGCCCTTCTATCCACATTTATGTGTTTGTTTGTTTGTCTATCTAATCTTTTGGGTTTTTATTTCTAATGAGGTCGACCAGTTGTCTATTTATTATTTTTCTTACTACGCATCAAGCTGCGCTGCTTGTCTTTGCTCCTGTGTGCTCGCGCACTCTCGCCTTTTTCACTTATTTTTATTTTTGATTTATTTTTGATTTATTTTGTCAATTTAAAAAAAATACGCATCGTGCTGTGCTGTTTGTGTTTGCTTGAGTGCATTCGCGCGCTCTCGCTTTCTCCACTTTACAATTTTTTGTTATTATTTATCTATTCCTGAGAGTTTATCTTATTTTTTATTTGTTTATTTAAATGAAGTCGACCAGTTGCCTGCCCTTCCTTCCATTATCCTTCACCGAGACAAACTGAACAAAGTTCTGAGGTCGACCTTGTAAAGATAAAGATTCAGGTCTGTCTGCTGTTTACCTTTGCTCCTGCGCGCACTGCCCTTCTCTCCACATTTATGTGTTTGTTTGTTTGTCTATCTAATCTTTTGGGTTTTTATTTCTAATGAGGTCGACCAGTTGTCTATTTATTATTTTTTTTTACTACGCATCAAGCTGCGCTGCTTGTCTTTGCTCCTGTGTGCTCGCGCACTCTCGCCTTTTCCACTTATTTTTATTTTTGATTTATTTTTGATTTATTTTGTCAATTTAAAAAAAAATACGCATCGTGCTGTGCTGTTTGTGTTTGCTTGAGTGCATTCGCGCGCTCTCGCTTTCTCCACTTTACAATTTTTTTGTTATTATTTATCTATTCCTGAGAGTTTATCTTATTTTTTATTTGTTTATTTAAATGAAGTCGACCAGTTGCCTGCCCTTCCTTCCATTATCCGTCACAAAGACAAACTGAACAAAGTTCTGAGGTCGACCTTGTAATGATAAGGATTCAGGTCTGTCTGCTGTTTACCTTTGCTCCTGCGCGCACTGCCCTTCTCTCCACATTTATGTGTTTGTTCGTTTGTCTATCTAATCTTTTGGGTTTTTATTTCTAATGAGGTCGACCAGTTGTCTATTTATTATTTTTTTTACTACGCATCAAGCTGCGCTGCTTGTCTTTTCTCCTGTGTGCTCGCGCACTCCCGCCTTTTCCACTTATTTTTATTTTTGATTTATTTTTGATTTATTTTGTCAATTTTAAAAAAAATACGCATCGTGCTGTGCTGTTTGTGTTTGCTTGAGTGCATTCGCGCGCTCTCGCTTTCTCCACTTTACAATTTTTTTTTTATTATTTATCTATTCCTGAGAGTTTATCTTATTTTTTATTTGTTTATTTAAATGAAGTCGACCAGTTGCCTGCCCTTCCTTCCGTTATCCGTCACCGAGACAAACTGAACAAAGTTCTGAGTTCGACCTTGTAAAGATAAGGATTCAGGTCTGTCTGCTGTTTACCTTTGCTCCTGCGCGCACTGCCCTTCTCTCCACATTTATGTGTTTGTTTGTTTGTCTATCTAATCTTTTGGGTTTTTATTTCTAATGAGGTCGACCAGTTGTCTATTTATTATTTTTTTTACTACGCATCAAGCTGCGCTGCTTGTCTTTGCTCCTGTGTGCTCGCGCACTCTCGCCTTTTCCACTTATTTTTATTTTTGATTTATTTTTGATTTATTTTGTCATTTAAAAAAAATACGCATCGTGCTGTGCTGTTTGTGTTTGCTTGAGTGCATTCGCGCGCTCTCGCTTTCTCCCACTTTACAATTTTTTTGTTATTATTTATCTATTCCTGAGAGTTTATCTTACTTTTTATTTGTTTATTTAAATGAAGTCGACCAGTTGCCTGCCCTTCCTTCCATTATCCGTCACCGAGACAAACTGAACAAAGTTCTGAGGTCGACCTTGTAAAGATAAGGATTCAGGTCTGTCTGCTGTTTACCTTTGCTCCTGCGCGCACTGTCCTTTTCTCCACATTTATGTGTTTGTTTGTTTGTCTATCTAATCTTTTGGGTTTTTATTTCTAATGAGGTCGACCAGTTGTCTATTTATTATTTTTCTAACTACGCATCAAGCTGCGCTGCTTGTCCTTTGCTCCTGTGTGCTCGCGCACACTCGCATTTTCCACTTATTTTTATTTTGATTTATTTTTGATTTATTTTGTCAATTTAAAAAAAATACGCATCGTGCTGTGCTGTTTGTGTTTGCTTGAGTGCATTCGCGCGCTCTCGCTTTCTCCACTTTACAATTTTTTTGTTATTATTTATCTATTCCTGAGAGTTTATCTTATTTTTTATTTGTTTATTTAAATGAAGTCGACCAGTTGTCTGCCCTTCCTTCCATTATCCGTCACCGAGACAAACTGAACAAAGTTCTGAGGTCGACCTTGTAAAGATAAGGATTCAGGTCTGTCTGCTGTTTCCCTTTGCTCCTGCACGCACTGCCCTTCTCTCCACATTTATGTGTTTGTTTGTTTGTCTATCTAATCTTTTGGGTTTTTATTTCTAATGAGGTCGACCAGTTGTCTATTTATTATTTTTTTTACTACGCATCAAGCTGCGCTGCTTGTCTTTGCTCCTGTGTACTCGCGCACTCTCGCCTTTTCCACTTATTTTTATTTTTGATTTATTTTTGATTTATATTGTCAATTTTAAAAAAAAAAAATACGCATCGTCCTGTGCTGTTTGTGTTTGCTTGAGTGCATTCGCGCGCTCTCGCTTTCTCCACTTTAGAATTTTTTTGTTATTATTTATCTATTCCTGAGAGTTTATCTTATTTTTTATTTGTTTATTTAAATGAAGTCGACCAGTTGCCTGCCCTTCCGTCCATTATCCGTCACCGAGACAAACTGAACAAAGTTCTGAGGTCGACCTTGTAAAGATAAGGATTCAGGTCTGTCTGCTGTTTACCTTTGCTCCTGCACGCACTGCCCTTCTCTCCACATTTATGTGTTTGTTTGTTTGTCTATCTAATCTTTTGGGTTTTTATTTCTAATGAGGTCGACCAGTTGTCTATTTATTATTTTTTTTACTACGCATCAAGCTGCGCTGCTTGTCTTGCTCCTGTGTGCTCGCGCACTCTCGCCTTTTCCACTTATTTTTATTTTTGATTTATTTTTGATTTATTTTGTCAATTTAAAAAAAAATACGCATCGTGCTGTGCTGTTTGTGTTTGCTTGAGTGCATTCGCGCGCTCTCGCTTTGTCCACTTTACAATTTTTTTGTTATTATTATCTATTCCTGAGAGTTTATCTTATTTTTTATTTGTTTATTTAAATGAAGTCGACCAGTTGCCTGCCCTTCCTTCCATTATTCGTCACCGAGACAAACTGAACAAAGTTCTGAGGTCGACCTTGTAAAGATAAGGATTCAGGTCTGTCTGCTGTTTACCTTTGCTCCTGCACGCACTGCCCTTCTCTCCACACTTATGTGTTTGTTTGTCTATCTAATCTTTTGGGTTTTTATTTCTAATGAGGTCGACCAGTTGTCTATTTATTATTTTTTTTACTACGCATCAAGCTGCGCTGCTTGTGTTTGCTCCTGTGTGCTCGCGCACTCTCGCCTTTTCCACTTATTTTTATTTTTGATTTATTTTTCATTTATTTTGTCAATTTTAAAAAAAAATACGCATCGTGCTGTGCTGCTTGTGTTTGCTTGAGTGCATTCGCGCGCTCTCGCTTTCTCCACTTTACAATTTTTTTGTTATTATTTATCTATTCCTGAGAGTTTATCTTATTTTTTATTTGTTTATTTAAATGAAGTCGACCAGTTGCCTGCCCTTCCTTCCGTTATCCGTCACCGAGACAAACTGAACAAAGTTCTGAGGTCGACCTTGTAAAGATAAGGATTCAGGTCTGTCTGCTGTTTACCTTTGCTCCTGCGCGCACTGCCCTTCTCTCCACATTTATGTGTTTGTTTGTTTGTCTATCTAATCTTTTGGGTTTTTATTTCTAATGAGGTCGACCAGTTGTCTATTTATTATTTTTTTTACTACGCATCAAGCTGCGCTGCTTGTCTTTGCTCCTGTGTGCTCGCGCACTCTCGCCTTTTCCACTTGTTTTTATTTTTGATTTATTTTTGATTTATTTTGTCACTTTAAAAAAAAATACGCATCGTGCTATGCTGTTTGTGTTT
>NW_025959886.1:123263-152542 GCF_023159225.1 Perognathus longimembris pacificus | reverse complement strand
ACACTCAAGCAAACACAAACAGCACAGCACGATGCGTATTTTTTTTTAAAATTGACAAAATAAATCAAAAATAAATCAAAAATAAAAATAAGTGGAAAAGGCGAGAGTGCGCGAGCACACAGGAGCAAAGACAAGCAGCGCAGCTTGATGCGTAGTAAAAAAAATAATAAATAGACAACTGGTCGACCTCATTAGAATTAAAAACCCAAAAGATTAGATAGACAAGCAAACAAACACATAAATGTGGAGAGAAGGGCAGTGCGCGCAGGAGCAAATGTAAACAGAAGACAGACCTGAATCCTTATCTTTAC
The DNA here is from genome assembly GCF_023159225.1 of Perognathus longimembris pacificus. NCBI lineage: Eukaryota > Metazoa > Chordata > Mammalia > Rodentia > Heteromyidae > Perognathus > Perognathus longimembris. Next base: position 152,231 of record NW_025959886.1, on the reverse strand, counting down.
AAGGTCGACCTCAGAACTTTGTTCAGTTTGTCTCGGTGACGGATAATGGAAGGAAGGGCAGGCAACTGGTCGACTTCATTTAAATAAACAAATAAAAAATAAGATAAACTCTCAGGAATAGATAAATAGTAACAAAAAAATTGTAAAGTGGAGAAAGCGAGAGCGCGCGAATGCACTCAAGCAAACACAAACAGCACAGCACGATGTGTATTTTTTTTAAATTGACAAAATAAATCAAAAATAAATCAAAAATAAAAATTAGTGGAAAAGGCGAGAGTGCGCGAGCACACAGGAGCAAAGACAAGCAGCGCAGCTTGATGCGTAGTAAAAAAAATAATAAATAGACAACTGGTCGACCTCATTAGAAATAAAAACCCAAAAGATTAGATAGACAAACAAACAAACACATAAATGTGGAGAGAAGGGCAGTGCGCGCAGGAGCAAAGGTAAACAGCAGACAGACCTGAATCCTTATCTTTACAAGGTCGACCTCAGAACTTTGTTCAGTTTGTCTCGGTGACGGATAATGGAAGGAAGGGCAGGCAACTGGTCGACTTCATTTAAATAAACAAATAAAAAATAAGATAAACTCTCAGGAATAGATAAATAATAACAAAAAATTGTAAAGTGGAGAAAGCGAGAGCGCGCGAATGCACTCAAGCAAACACAAACAGCACAGCACGATGCGTATTTTTTTTTAAATTGACAAAATAAATCAAAATAAATCAAAAATAAAAATAAGTGGAAAAGGCGAGAGTGCGCGAGCACACAGGAGCAAAGACAAGCAGCGCAGCTTGATGCGTACTAAAAAAAATAATAAATAGACAACTGGTCGACCTCATTAGAAATAAAAACCCAAAAGATTAGATAGACAAACAAACAAACACATAAATGTGGAGAGAAGGGCAGTGCGCGCAGGAGCAAAGGTAAACAGCACACAGACCTGAATCCTTATCTTTACAAGGTCGACCTCAGAACTTTGTTCAGTTTGTCTCGGTGACGGATAATGGAAGGAAGGGTAGGCAACTGGTCCACTTCATTTAAATAAACAAATAAAAAATAAGATAAACTCTCAGGAATAGATAAATAATAACAAAAAAATTGTAAAGTGGAGAAAGCGAGAGCGCGCAAATGCACTCAAGCAAACACAAACAGCACAGCACGATGCGTATTTTCTGTTAAAATTGACAAAATAAATCAAAAATAAATCAAAAATAAAAATAAGTGGAAAAGGCGAGAGTGCGCGAGCACACAGGAGCAAAGACAAGCAGCGCAGCTTGATGCGTAGTAAAAAAAATAATAAATAGACAACTGGTCGACCTCATTAGAAATAAAAACCCAAAAGATTAGATAGACAAACAAACAAACACATAAATGTGGAGAGAAGGGCAGTGCGCGCAGGAGCAAAGGTAAATAGCAGACAGACCTGAATCCTTATCTTTACAAGGTCGACATCAGAACTTTGTTCAGTTTGTCTCGGTGACGGATAATGGAAGGAAGGGCAGGCAACTGGTCCACTTCATTTAAATAAACAAATAAAAAATAAGATAAACTCTCAGGAATAGATAAATAATAACAAAAAAATTGTAAAGTGGAGAAAGCGAGAGCGCGCGAATGCACTCAAGCAAACACAAACAGCACAGCACGATGCGTATTTTATTTAAATTGACAAAATAAATCAAAAATAAATCAAAAATAAAAATAAGTGGAAAAGGCGAGAGTGCGCGAGCACACAGGAGCAAAGTCAAGCAGCGCAGCTTGATGCGTAGTAAAAAAAATAATAAATAGACAACTGGTCGACCTCATTAGAAATAACAACCCAAAAGATTACATAGACAAACAAACAAACACATAAATGTGGAGAGAAGGGCAGTGCGCGCAGGAGCAAAGGTAAACAGCAGACAGACCTGAATCCTTATCTTTACAAGGTCGACCTCAGAACTTTGTTCAGTTTGTCTCGGTGACGGATAATGGAAGGAAGGGCAGGCAACTGGTCGACTTCATTTAAATAAACAAATAAAAAATAAGATAAACTCTCAGGAATAGATAAATAATAACAAAAATAGTAAAGTGGAGAAAGCGAGAGCGCGCGAATGCACTCAAGCAAACACAAACAGCACAGCACGATGCGTATTTTTTTTTAAATTGACAAAATAAATCAAAAATAAATCAAAAGTAAAAACAAGTGGAAAATGCGAGAGTGCGCGAGCACACAGGAGCAAAGACAAGCAGCGCAGCTTGATGCGTAGTAAAAAAAATAATAAATAGACAACTGGTCGACCTCATTAGAAATAAAAACCCAAAAGATTAGATAGACAAACAAACAAACACATAAATGTGGAGAGAAGGGCAGTGCGCGCAGGAGCAAAGGTAAACAGCAGACAGACCTGAATCCTTATCTTTACAAGGTCGACCTCAGAACTTTGTTCAGTTTGTCTCGGTGACGGATAATGGAAGGAAGGGCAGGCAACTGGTCGACTTCATTTAAATAAACAAATAAAAAATAAGATAAACTCTCAGGAATAGATGAATAATAACAAAAATTGTAAAGTGGAGAAAGCGAGAGCGCGCGAATGCACTCAAGCAAACACAAACAGCACAGCACGATGCGTATTTTTTTTTAAATTGACAAAATAAATCAAAAATAAAAATAAGTGGAAAAGGCGAGAGTGCGCGAGCACACAGGAGCAAAGACAAGCAGCGCAGCTTGATGCGTAGTAAAAAAAATAATAAATAGACAACTGGTCGACCTCATTAGAAATAAAAACCCAAAAGATTACATAGACAAAAAAACAAACACATAAATGTGGAGAGAAGGGCAGTGCGCGCAGGAGCAAAGGTAAACAGCAGACAGACCTGAATCCTTATTTTTACAAGGTCGACCACAGAACTTTGTTCAGTTTGTCTCGGTGACGGATAATGGAAGGAAGGGCAGGCAACTGGTCGACTTCATTTAAATAAACAAATAAAAAATAAGATAAACTCTCAGGAATAGATAAATAATAACAAAAATTGTAAAGTGGAGAAAGCGAGAGCGCGCGAATGCACTCAAGCAAACACAAACAGCACAGCACGATGCGTATTTTTTTTTAAATTGACAAAATAAATCAAAAATAAAAATAAGTGGAAAAGGCGAGAGTGCGCGAGCACACAGGAGCAAAGACAAGCAGCGCAGCTTGATGCGTACTAAAAAAAATAATAAAAAGACAACTGATCGACCTCATTAGAAATAAAAACCCAAAAGATTAGATAGACAAACAAACACATAAATGTGGAGAGAAGGGCAGTGCGCGCAGGAGCAAAGGTAAACAGAAGACAGACCTGAATCCTTATCTTTACAAGGTCGACCTCAGAACTTTGTTCAGTTTGTCTCGGTGACGGATAATGGAAGGAAGGGCAGGCAACTGGTCGACTTCATTTAAATAAACAAATAAAAAATAAGATAAACTCTCAGGAATAGATAAATAGTAACAAAAAAAGTTGTAAAGTGGAGAAAGCGAGAGCGCGCGAATGCACTCAAGCAAACACAAACAGCACAGCACGATGCGTATTTTTTTTTAAATTGACAAAATAAATCAAAAATAAATCAAAAATAAAAATAAGTGGAAAAGGCGAGAGTGCGCGAGCACACAGGAGCAAAGACAAGCAGCGCAGCTTGATGCGTAGTAAAAAAAATAATAAATAGACAACTGGTCGACCTCATTAGAAATAAAAACCCAAAAGATTAGATAGACAAACAAACAAACACATAAATGTGGAGAGAAGGGCAGTGCGCGCAGGAGCAAATGTAAACAGAAGACAGACCTGAATCCTTATTTTTACAAGGTCGACCTCAGAATTTTGTTCAGTTTGTCTCGGTGACGGATAATGGAAGGAAGGGCAGGCAACTGGTCGACTTCATTTAAATAAACAAATAAAAAATAAGATAAACTCTCAGGAATAGATAAATAGTAACAAAAAAATTGTAAAGTGGAGAAAGCGAGAGCGCGCGAATGCACTCAAGCAAACACAAACAGCACAGCACGATGTGTATTTTTTTTAAATTGACAAAATAAATCAAAAATAAATCAAAAATAAAAATAAGTGGAAAAGGCGAGAGTGCGCGAGCACACAGGAGCAAAGACAAGCAGCGCAGCTTGATGCGTAGTAAAAAAAATAATAAATAGACAACTGGTCGACCTCATTAGAAATAAAAACCCAAAAGATTAGATAGACAAACAAACACATAAATGTGGAGAGAAGGGCAGTGCGCGCAGGAGCAAAGGTAAACAGCAGACAGGCCTGAATCCTTATCTTTACAAGGTCGACCTCAGAACTTTGTTCAGTTTGTCTCGGTGACGGATAATGGAAGGAAGGGCAGGCAACTGGTCGACTTCATTTAAATAAACAAATAAAAAATAAGATAAACACTCAGGAATAGATAAATAATAACAAAAAATTGTAAAGTGGAGAAAGCGAGAGCGCGCGAATGCACTCAAGCAAACACAAACAGCACAGCACGATGCGTATTTTTTTTTAAAATTGACAAAATAAATCAAAATAAATCAAAAATAAAAATAAGTGGAAAAGGCGAGAGTGCGCGAGCACACAGGAGCAAAGACAAGCAGCGCAGCTTGATGCGTACTAAAAAAAATAATAAATAGACAACTGGTCGACCTCATTAGAAATAAAAACCCAAAAGATTAGATAGACAAACAAACAAACACATAAATGTGGAGAGAAGGGCAGTGCGCGCAGGAGCAAAGGTAAACAGCACACAGACCTGAATCCTTATCTTTACAAGGTCGACCTCAGAACTTTGTTCAGTTTGTCTCGGTGACGGATAATGGAAGGAAGGGCAGGCAACTGGTCCACTTCATTTAAATAAACAAATAAAAAATAAGATAAACTCTCAGGAATAGATAAATAATAACAAAAAAATTGTAAAGTGGAGAAAGCGAGAGCGCGCAAATGCACTCAAGCAAACACAAACAGCACAGCACGATGCGTATTTTCTGTTAAAATTGACTAAATAAATCAAAAATAAATCAAAAATAAAAATAAGTGGAAAAGGCGAGAGTGCGCGAGCACACAGGAGCAAAGACAAGCAGCGCAGCTTGATGCGTAGTAAAAAAAATAATAAATAGACAACTGGTCGACCTCATTAGAAATAAAAACCCAAAAGATTAGATAGACAAACAAACAAACACATAAATGTGGAGAGAAGGGCAGTGCGCGCAGGAGCAAAGGTAAATAGCAGACAGACCTGAATCCTTATCTTTACAAGGTCGACATCAGAACTTTGTTCAGTTTGTCTCGGTGACGGATAATGGAAGGAAGGGCAGGCAACTGGTCGACTTCATTTAAATAAATAAATAAAAAATAAGATAAACTCTCAGGAATAGATAAATAATAACAAAAAAATTGTAAAGTGGAGAAAGCGAGAGCGCGCGAATGCACTCAAGCAAACACAAACAGCACAGCACGATGCGTATTTTTTTAAATTGACAAAATAAATCAAAAATAAATCAAAAATAAAAATAAGTGGAAAAGGCGAGAGTGCGCGAGCACACAGGAGCAAAGTCAAGCAGCGCAGCTTGATGCGTAGTAAAAAAAATAATAAATAGACAACTGGTCGACCTCATTAGAAATAAAAACCCAAAAGATTACATAGACAAACAAACAAACACATAAATGTGGAGAGAAGGGCAGTGCGCGCAGGAGCAAAGGTAAACAGCAGACAGACCTGAATCCTTATCTTTACAAGGTCGACCTCAGAACTTTGTTCAGTTTGTCTCGGTGACGGATAATGGAAGGAAGGGCAGGCAACTGGTCGACTTCATTTAAATAAACAAATAAAAAATAAGATAAACTCTCAGGAATAGATAAATAATAAAAAAAATAGTAAAGTGGAGAAAGCGAGAGCGCGCGAATGCACTCAAGCAAACACAAACAGCACAGCACGATGCGTATTTTTTTTTAATTGACAAAATAAATCAAAAATAAATCAAAAGTAAAAACAAGTGGAAAATGCGAGAGTGCGCGAGCACACAGGAGCAAAGACAAGCAGCGCAGCTTGATGCGTAGTAAAAAAAATAATAAATAGACAACTGGTCGACCTCATTAGAAATAAAAACCCAAAAGATTAGATAGACAAACAAACAAACACATAAATGTGGAGAGAAGGGCAGTGCGCGCAGGAGCAAAGGTAAACAGCAGACAGACCTGAATCCTTATCTTTACAAGGTCGACCTCAGAACTTTGTTCAGTTTGTCTCGGTGACGGATAATGGAAGGAAGGGCAGGCAACTGGTCGACTTCATTTAAATAAACAAATAAAAAATAAGATAAACTCTCAGGAATAGATGAATAATAACAAAAATTGTAAAGTGGAGAAAGCGAGAGCGCGCGAATGCACTCAAGCAAACACAAACAGCACAGCACGATGCGTATTTTTTTTTAAATTGACAAAATAAATCAAAAATAAAAATAAGTGGAAAAGGCGAGAGTGCGCGAGCACACAGGAGCAAAGACAAGCAGCGCAGCTTGATGCGTAGTAAAAAAAATAATAAATAGACAACTGGTCGACCTCATTAGAAATAAAAACCCAAAAGATTACATAGACAAACAAACAAACACATAAATGTGGAGAGAAGGGCAGTGCGCGCAGGAGCAAAGGTAAACAGCAGACAGACCTGAATCCTTATTTTTACAAGGTCGACCACAGAACTTTGTTCAGTTTGTCTCGGTGACGGATAATGGAAGGAAGGGCAGGCAACTGGTCGACTTCATTTAAATAAACAAATAAAAAATAAGATAAACTCTCAGGAATAGATAAATAATAACAAAAATTGTAAAGTGGAGAAAGCGAGAGCGCGCGAATGCACTCAAGCAAACACAAACAGCACAGCACGATGCGTATTTTTTTTTAAAATTGACAAAATAAATCAAAATAAATCAAAAATAAAAATAAGTGGAAAAGGCGAGAGTGCGCGAGCACACAGGAGCAAAGACAAGCAGCGCAGCTTGATGCGTACTAAAAAAAATAATAAATAGACAACTGGTCGACCTCATTAGAAATAAAAACCCAAAAGATTAGATAGACAAACAAACAAACACATAAATGTGGAGAGAAGGGCAGTGCGCGCAGGAGCAAAGGTAAACAGCACACAGACCTGAATCCTTATCTTTACAAGGTCGACCTCAGAACTTTGTTCAGTTTGTCTCGGTGACGGATAATGGAAGGAAGGGCAGGCAACTGGTCGACTTCATTTAAATAAACAAATAAAAAATAAGATAAACTCTCAGGAATAGATAAATAATAACAAAAAAATTGTAAAGTGGAGAAAGCGAGAGCGCGCAAATGCACTCAAGCAAACACAAACAGCACAGCACGATGCGTATTTTCTGTTAAAATTGACAAAATAAATCAAAAATAAATCAAAAATAAAAATAAGTGGAAAAGGCGAGAGTGCGCGAGCACACAGGAGCAAAGACAAGCAGCGCAGCTTGATGCGTAGTAAAAAAAAATAATAAATAGACAACTGGTCGACCTCATTAGAAATAAAAACCAAAAAGATTAGATAGACAAACAAACAAACACATAAATGTGGAGAGAAGGGCAGTGCGCGCAGGAGCAAAGGTAAATAGCAGACAGACCTGAATCCTTATCTTTACAAGGTCGACATCAGAACTTTGTTCAGTTTGTCTCGGTGACGGATAATGGAAGGAAGGGCAGGCAACTGGTCGACTTCATTTAAATAAATAAATAAAAAATAAGATAAACTCTCAGGAATAGATAAATAATAACAAAAAAATTGTAAAGTGGAGAAAGCGAGAGCGCGCGAATGCACTCAAGCAAACACAAACAGCACAGCACGATGCGTATTTTTTTTAAATTGACAAAATAAATCAAAAATAAATCAAAAATAAAAATAAGTGGAAAAGGCGAGAGTGCGCGAGCACACAGGAGCAAAGTCAAGCAGCGCAGCTTGATGCGTAGTAAAAAAAATAATAAATAGACAACTGGTCGACCTCATTAGAAATAAAAACCCAAAAGATTACATAGACAAACAAACAAACACATAAATGTGGAGAGAAGGGCAGTGCGCGCAGGAGCAAAGGTAAACAGCAGACAGACCTGAATCCTTATCTTTACAAGGTCGACCTCAGAACTTTGTTCAGTTTGTTTCGGTGACGGATAATGGAAGGAAGGGCAGGCAACTGGTCGACTTCATTTAAATAAACAAATAAAAAATAAGATAAACTCTCAGGAATAGATAAATAATGACAAAAATAGTAAAGTGGAGAAAGCGAGAGCGCGCGAATGCACTCAAGCAAACACAAACAGCACAGCACGATGCGTATTTTTTTTAAATTGACAAAATGAATCAAAAATAAATCAAAAATAAAAATAAGTGGAAAAGGCGAGAGTGCGCGAGCACACAGGAGCAAAGACAAGAAGCGCAGCTTGATGCGTAGTAAAAAAAATAATAAATAGACAACTGGTCGACCTCATTAGAAATAAAAACCCAAAAGATTAGATAGACAAACAAACACATAAATGTGGAGAGAAGTGCAGTGCGCGCAGTAGCAAAGGTAAACAGAACACAGACCTGAATCCTTATCTTTACAAGGTCGACCTCAGAACTTTGTTCAGTTTCTCTCGGTGACGGATAATGGAAGGAAGGGCAGGCAACTGGTCGAATTCATTTAAATAAACAAATAAAAAATAAGATAAACTCTCAGGAATAGATAAATAATGACAAAAAAATTGTAAAGTGGAGAAAGCGAGAGCGCGCGAATGCACTCAAGCAAACACAAACAGCACAGCACGATGCGTATTTTTTTTAAATTGACAAAATGAATCAAAAATAAATCAAAAATAAAAATAAGTGGAAAAGGCGAGAGTGCGCGAGCACACAGGAGCAAAGACAAGAAGCGCAGCTTGATGCGTAGTAAAAAAAATAATAAATAGACAACTGGTCGACCTCATTAGAAATAAAAACCCAAAAGATTAGATAGACAAACAAACACATAAATGTGGAGAGAAGTGCAGTGCGCGCAGTAGCAAAGGTAAACAGAAGACAGACCTGAATCCTTATCTTTACAAGGTCGACCTCAGAACTTTGTTCAGTTTCTCTCGGTGACGGATAATGGAAGGAAGGGCAGGAAACTGGTCGAATTCATTTAAATAAACAAATAAAAAATAAGATAAACTCTCAGGAATAGATAAATAGTAACAAAAAAATTGTAAAGTGGAGAAAGCGAGAGCGCGCGAATGCACTCAAGCAAACACAAACAGCACAGCACGATGTGTATTTTTTTTAAATTGACAAAATAAATCAAAAAAAATCAAAAATAAAAATAAGTGGAATAGGCGAGAGTGCGCGAGCACACAGGAGCAAAGACAAGCAGCGCAGCTTGATGCGTAGTAAAAAAAATAATAAATAGACAACTGGTCGACCTCATTAGAAATAAAAACCCAAAAGATTAGATAGACAAACAAACAAACACATAAATGTGGAGAGAAGGGCAGTGCGCGCAGGAGCAAAGGTAAACAGCAGACAGACCTGAATCCTTATCTTTACAAGGTCGACCTCAGAACTTTGTTCAGTTTGTCTCGGTGACGGATAATGGAAGGAAGGGCAGGCAACTGGTCGACTTCATTTAAATAAACAAATAAAAAATAAGATAAACTCTCAGGAATAGATAAATAATAACAAAAATTGTAAAGTGGAGAAAGCGAGAGCGCGCGAATGCACTCAAGCAAACACAAACAGCACAGCACGATGCGTATTTTTTTTTAAATTGACAAAATAAATCAAAAATAAATCAAAAGTAAAAATAAGTGGAAAAGGCGAGAGTGCGCGAGCACACAGGAGCAAAGACAAGCAGCGCAGCTTGATGCGTAGTAAAAAAAATAATAAATAGACAACTGGTCGACCTCATTAGAAATAAAAACCCAAAAGATTAGATAGACAAACAAACACATAAATGTGGAGAGAAGGGCAGTGCGCGCAGGAGCAAAGGTAAACAGAAGACAGACCTGAATCCTTATCTTTACAAGGTCGACCTCAGAACTTTGTTCAGTTTCTCTCGGTGACGGATAATGGAAGGAAGGGCAGGCAACTGGTCTAATTCATTTAAATAAACAAAAAAAAATAAGATAAACTCTCAGGAATAGATAAATAATGACAAAAAAATTGTAAAGTGGAGAAAGCGAGAGCGCGCGAATGCACTCAAGCAAACACAAACAGCACAGCACGATGCGTATTTTTTTTGAATTGACAAAATGAATCAAAAATAAATCAAAAATAAAAATAAGTGGAAAAGGCGAGAGTGCGCGAGCCCACAGGAGCAAAGACAAGAAGCGCAGCTTGATGCGTACTAAAAAAAATAATAAAAAGACAACTGATCGACCTCATTAGAAATAAAAACCCAAAAGATTAGATAGACAAACAAACACATAAATGTGGAGAGAAGGGCAGTGCGCGCAGGAGCAAAGGTAAACAGAAGACAGACCTGAATCCTTATCTTTACAAGGTCGACATCAGAACTTTGTTCAGTTTGTCTCGGTGACGGATAATGGAAGGAAGGGCAGGCAACTGGTCGACTTCATTTAAATAAACAAATAAAAAATAAGATAAACTCTCAGGAATAGATAAATAGTAACAAAAAAAGTTGTAAAGTGGAGAAAGCGAGAGCGCGCGAATGCACTCAAGCAAACACAAACAGCACAGCACGATGCGTATTTTTTTTTAAATTGACAAAATAAATCAAAAATAAATCAAAAATAAAAATAAGTGGAAAAGGCGAGAGTGCGCGAGCACACAGGAGCAAAGACAAGCAGCGCAGCTTGATGCGTAGTAAAAAAAATAATAAATAGACAACTGGTCGACCTCATTAGAAATAAAAACCCAAAAGATTAGATAGACAAACAAACAAACACATAAATGTGGAGAGAAGGGCAGTGCGCGCAGGAGCAAATGTAAACAGAAGACAGACCTGAATCCTTATCTTTACAAGGTCGACCTCAGAACTTTGTTCAGTTTGTCTCGGTGACGGATAATGGAAGGAAGGGCAGGCAACTGGTCGACTTCATTTAAATAAACAAATAAAAAATAAGATAAACTCTCAGGAATAGATAAATAGTAACAAAAAAATTGTAAAGTGGAGAAAGCGAGAGCGCGCGAATGCACTCAAGCAAACACAAACAGCACAGCACGATGTGTATTTTTTTTAAATTGACAAAATAAATCAAAAATAAATCAAAAATAAAAATAAGTGGAAAAGGCGAGAGTGCGCGAGCACACAGGAGCAAAGACAAGCAGCGCAGCTTGATGCGTAGTAAAAAAAATAATAAATAGACAACTGGTCGACCTCATTAGAAATAAAAACCCAAAAGATTAGATAGACAAACAAACAAACACATAAATGTGGAGAGAAGGGCAGTGCGCGCAGGAGCAAAGGTAAACAGCAGACAGACCTAAATCCTTATCTTTACAAGGTCGACCTCAGAACTTTGTTCAGTTTGTCTCGGTGACGGATAATGGAAGGAAGGGCAGGCAACTGGTCGACTTCATTTAAATAAACAAATAAAAAATAAGATAAACTCTCAGGAATAGATAAATAATAACAAAAAATTGTAAAGTGGAGAAAGCGAGAGCGCGCGAATGCACTCAAGCAAACACAAACAGCACAGCACGATGCGTATTTTTTTTTAAAATTGACAAAATAAATCAAAATAAATCAAAAATAAAAATAAGTGGAAAAGGCGAGAGTGCGCGAGCACACAGGAGCAAAGACAAGCAGCGCAGCTTGATGCGTACTAAAAAAAATAATAAATAGACAACTGGTCGACCTCATTAGAAATAAAAACCCAAAAGATTAGATAGACAAACAAACAAACACATAAATGTGGAGAGAAGGGCAGTGCGCGCAGGAGCAAAGGTAAACAGCACACAGACCTGAATCCTTATCTTTACAAGGTCGACCTCAGAACTTTGTTCAGTTTGTCTCGGTGACGGATAATGGAAGGAAGGGCAGGCAACTGGTCCACTTCATTTAAATAAACAAATAAAAAATAAGATAAACTCTCAGGAATAGATAAATAATAACAAAAAAATTGTAAAGTGGAGAAAGCGAGAGCGCGCAAATGCACTCAAGCAAACACAAACAGCACAGCACGATGCGTATTTTCTGTTAAAATTGACAAAATAAATCAAAAATAAATCAAAAATAAAAATAAGTGGAAAAGGCGAGAGTGCGCGAGCACACAGGAGCAAAGACAAGCAGCGCAGCTTGATGCGTAGTAAAAAAAATAATAAATAGACAACTGGTCGACCTCATTAGAAATAAAAACCCAAAAGATTAGATAGACAAACAAACAAACACATAAATGTGGAGAGAAGGGCAGTGCGCGCAGGAGCAAAGGTAAATAGCAGACAGACCTGAATCCTTATCTTTACGAGGTCGACATCAGAACTTTGTTCAGTTTGTCTCGGTGACGGATAATGGAAGGAAGGGCAGGCAACTGGTCGACTTCATTTAAATAAATAAATAAAAAATAAGATAAACTCTCAGGAATAGATAAATAATAACAAAAAAATTGTAAAGTGGAGAAAGCGAGAGCGCGCGAATGCACTCAAGCAAACACAAACAGCACAGCACGATGCGTATTTTTTTTAAATTGACAAAATAAATCAAAAATAAATCAAAAATAAAAATAAGTGGAAAAGGCGAGAGTGCGCGAGCACACAGGAGCAAAGTCAAGCAGCGCAGCTTGATGCGTAGTAAAAAAAATAATAAATAGACAACTGGTCGACCTCATTAGAAATAAAAACCCAAAAGATTACATAGACAAACAAACAAACACATAAATGTGGAGAGAAGGGCAGTGCGCGCAGGAGCAAAGGTAAACAGCAGACAGACCTGAATCCTTATCTTTACAAGGTCGACCTCAGAACTTTGTTCAGTTTGTCTCGGTGACGGATAATGGAAGGAAGGGCAGGCAACTGGTCGACTTCATTTAAATAAACAAATAAAAAATAAGATAAACTCTCAGGAATAGATAAATAATGACAAAAATAGTAAAGTGGAGAAAGCGAGAGCGCGCGAATGCACTCAAGCAAACACAAACAGCACAGCACGATGCGTATTTTTTTTAAATTGACAAAATGAATCAAAAATAAATCAAAAATAAAAATAAGTGGAAAAGGCGAGAGTGCGCGAGCACACAGGAGCAAAGACAAGAAGCGCAGCTTGATGCGTAGTAAAAAAAATAATAAATAGACAACTGGTCGACCTCATTAGAAATAAAAACCCAAAAGATTAGATAGACAAACAAACACATAAATGTGGAGAGAAGTGCAGTGCGCGCAGTAGCAAAGGTAAACAGAAGACAGACCTGAATCCTTATCTTTACAAGGTCGACCTCAGAACTTTGTTCAGTTTCTCTCGGTGACGGATAATGGAAGGAAGGGCAGGAAACTGGTCGAATTCATTTAAATAAACAAATAAAAAATAAGATAAACTCTCAGGAATAGATAAATAGTAACAAAAAAATTGTAAAGTGGAGAAAGCGAGAGCGCGCGAATGCACTCAAGCAAACACAAACAGCACAGCACGATGTGTATTTTTTTTAAATTGACAAAATAAATCAAAAATAAATCAAAAATAAAAATAAGTGGAAAAGGCGAGAGTGCGCGAGCACACAGGAGCAAAGACAAGCAGCGCAGCTTGATGCGTAGTAAAAAAAATAATAAATAGACAACTGGTCGACCTCATTAGAAATAAAAACCCAAAAGATTAGATAGACAAACAAACAAACACATAAATGTGGAGAGAAGGGCAGTGCGCGCAGGAGCAAAGGTAAACAGCAGACAGACCTGAATCCTTATCTTTACAAGGTCGACCTCAGAACTTTGTTCAGTTTGTCTCGGTGACGGATAATGGAAGGAAGGGCAGGCAACTGGTCGACATCATTTAAATAAACAAATAAAAAATAAGATAAACTCTCAGGAATAGATAAATAATAACAAAAATTGTAAAGTGGAGAAAGCGAGAGCGCGCGAATGCACTCAAGCAAACACAAACAGCACAGCACGATGCGTATTTTTTTTTAAATTGACAAAATAAATCAAAAATAAATCAAAAGTAAAAATAAGTGGAAAAGGCGAGAGTGCGCGAGCACACAGGAGCAAAGACAAGCAGCGCAGCTTGATGCGTAGTAAAAAAAATAATAAATAGACAACTGGTCGACCTCATTAGAAATAAAAACCCAAAAGATTAGATAGACAAACAAACACATAAATGTGGAGAGAAGGGCAGTGCGCGCAGGAGCAAAGGTAAACAGCACAAAGACCTGAATCCTTATCTTTACAAGGTCGACCTCAGAACTTTGTTCAGTTTGTCTCGGTGATGGATAATGGAAGGAAGGGCAGGAAACTGGTCGACTTCATTTAAATAAACAAATAAAAAATAAGATAAACTCTCAGGAATAGATAAATAATAACAAAAAAATTGTAAAGTGGAGAAAGCGAGAGCGCGCAAATGCACTCAAGCAAACACAAACAGCACAGCACGATGCGTATTTTTTGTTAAAATTGACAAAATAAATCAAAAATAAATCAAAAATAAAAATAAGTGGAAAAGGCGAGAGTGCGCGAGCACACAGGAGCAAAGACAAGCAGCGCAGCTTGATGCGTAGTAAAAAAAATAATAAATAGACAACTGGTCGACCTCATTAGAAATAAAAACCCAAAAGATTAGATAGACAAACAAACAAACACATAAATGTGGAGAGAAGAGCAGTGCGCGCAGGAGCAAAGGTAAACAGCACACAGACCTGAATCCTTATCTTTACAAGGTCGACCTCAGAACTTTGTTCAGTTTGTCTCGGTGACGGATAATGGAAGGAAGGGCAGGCAACTGGTCGACTTCATTTAAATAAACAAATAAAAAATAAGATAAACTCTCAGGAATAGATAAATAATAACAAAAAAATTGTAAAGTGGAGAAAGCGAGAGCGCGCAAATGCACTCAAGCAAACACAAACAGCACAGCACGATGCGTATTTTCTGTTAAAATTGACAAAATAAATCAAAAATAAATCAAAAATAAAAATAAGTGGAAAAGGCGAGAGTGCGCGAGCACACAGGAGCAAAGACAAGCAGCGCAGCTTGATGCGTAGTAAAAAAAATAATAAATAGACAACTGGTCGACCTCATTAGAAATAAAAACCCAAAAGATTAGATAGACAAACAAACAAACACATAAATGTGGAGAGAAGGGCAGTGCGCGCAGGAGCAAAGGTAAATAGCAGACAGACCTGAATCCTTATCTTTACAAGGTCGACATCAGAACTTTGTTCAGTTTGTCTCGGTGACGGATAATGGAAGGAAGGGCAGGCAACTGGTCGACTTCATTTAAATAAATAAATAAAAAATAAGATAAACTCTCAGGAATAGATAAATAATAACAAAAAAATTGTAAAGTGGAGAAAGCGAGAGCGCGCGAATGCACTCAAGCAAACACAAACAGCACAGCACGATGCGTATTTTTTTTAAATTGACAAAATAAATCAAAAATAAATCAAAAATAAAAATAAGTGGAAAAGGCGAGAGTGCGCGAGCACACAGGAGCAAAGTCAAGCAGCGCAGCTTGATGCGTAGTAAAAAAAATAATAAATAGACAACTGGTCGACCTCATTAGAAATAAAAACCCAAAAGATTACATAGACAAACAAACAAACACATAAATGTGGAGAGAAGGGCAGTGCGCGCAGGAGCAAAGGTAAACAGCAGACAGACCTGAATCCTTATCTTTACAAGGTCGACCTCAGAACTTTGTTCAGTTTGTCTCGGTGACGGATAATGGAAGGAAGGGCAGGCAACTGGTCGACTTCATTTAAATAAACAAATAAAAAATAAGATAAACTCTCAGGAATAGATAAATAATAACAAAAATAGTAAAGTGGAGAAAGCGAGAGCGCGCGAATGCACTCAAGCAAACACAAACAGCACAGCACGATGCGTATTTTTTTTTAAATTGACAAAATAAATCAAAAATAAATCAAAAGTAAAAACAAGTGGAAAATGCGAGAGTGCGCGAGCACACAGGAGCAAAGACAAGCAGCGCAGCTTGATGCGTAGTAAAAAAAATAATAAATAGACAACTGGTCGACCTCATTAGAAATAAAAACCCAAAAGATTAGATAGACAAACAAACAAACACATAAATGTGGAGAGAAGGGCAGTGCGCGCAGGAGCAAAGGTAAACAGCAGACAGACCTGAATCCTTATCTTTACAAGGTCGACCTCAGAACTTTGTTCAGTTTGTCTCGGTGACGGATAATGGAAGGAAGGGCAGGCAACTGGTCGACTTCATTTAAATAAACAAATAAAAAATAAGATAAACTCTCAGGAATAGATGAATAATAACAAAAATTGTAAAGTGGAGAAAGCGAGAGCGCGCGAATGCACTCAAGCAAACACAAACAGCACAGCACGATGCGTATTTTTTTTTAAATTGACAAAATAAATCAAAAATAAAAATAAGTGGAAAAGGCGAGAGTGCGCGAGCACACAGGAGCAAAGACAAGCAGCGCAGCTTGATGCGTAGAAAAAAAAATAATAAATAGACAACTGGTCGACCTCATTAGAAATAAAAACCCAAAAGATTACATAGACAAACAAACAAACACATAAATGTGGAGAGAAGGGCAGTGCGCGCAGGAGCAAAGGTAAACAGCAGACAGACCTGAATCCTTATTTTTACAAGGTCGACCACAGAACTTTGTTCAGTTTGTCTCGGTGACGGATAATGGAAGGAAGGGCAGGCAACTGGTCGACTTCATTTAAATAAACAAATAAAAAATAAGATAAACTCTCAGGAATAGATAAATAATAACAAAAATTGTAAAGTGGAGAAAGCGAGAGCGCGCGAATGCACTCAAGCAAACACAAACTGCACAGCACGATGCGTATTTTTTTTAAATTGACAAAATAAATCAAAAATAAAAATAAGTGGAAAAGGCGAGAGTGCGCGAGCACACAGGAGCAAAGACAAGCAGCGCAGCTTGATGCGTACTAAAAAAAATAATAAAAAGACAACTGATCGACCTCATTAGAAATAAAAACCCAAAAGATTAGATAGACAAACAAACACATAAATGTGGAGAGAAGGGCAGTGCGCGCAGGAGCAAAGGTAAACAGAAGACAGACCTGAATCCTTATCTTTACAAGGTCGACCTCAGAACTTTGTTCAGTTTGTCTCGGTGACGGATAATGGAAGGAAGGGCAGGCAACTGGTCGACTTCATTTAAATAAACAAATAAAAAATAAGATAAACTCTCAGGAATAGATAAATAGTAACAAAAAAAGTTGTAAAGAGGAGAAAGCGAGAGCGCGCGAATGCACTCAAGCAAACACAAACAGCACAGCACGATGCGTATTTTTTTTGAATTGACAAAATAAATCAAAAATAAATCAAAAATAAAAATAAGTGGAAAAGGCGAGAGTGCGCGAGCACACAGGAGCAAAGACAAGCAGCGCAGCTTGATGCGTAGTAAAAAAAATAATAAATAGACAACTGGTCGACCTCATTAGAAATAAAAACCCAAAAGATTAGATAGACAAACAAACAAACACATAAATGTGGAGAGAAGGGCAGTGCGCGCAGGAGCAAAGGTAAACAGCAGACAGACCTGAATCCTTATCTTTACAAGGTCGACCTCAGAACTTTGTTCAGTTTGTCTCGGTGACGGATAATGGAAAGAAGGGCAGGCAACTGGTCGACTTCATTTAAATAAACAAATAAAAAATAAGATAAACTCTCAGGAATAGATAAATAATAACAAAAAATTGTAAAGTGGAGAAAGCGAGAGCGCGCGAATGCACTCAAGCAAACACAAACAGCACAGCACGATGCGTATTTTTTTTAAAATTGACAAAATAAATCAAAATAAATCAAAAATAAAAATAAGTGGAAAAGGCGAGAGTGCGCGAGCACACAGGAGCAAAGACAAGCAGCGCAGCTTGATGCGTACTAAAAAAAATAATAAATAGACAACTGGTCGACCTCATTAGAAATAAAAACCCAAAAGATTAGATAGACAAACAAACAAACACATAAATGTGGAGAGAAGGGCAGTGCGCGCAGGAGCAAAGGTAAACAGCACACAGACCTGAATCCTTATCTTTACATGGTCGACCTCAGAACTTTGTTCAGTTTGTCTCGGTGACGGATAATGGAAGGAAGGGCAGGCAACTGGTCGACTTCATTTAAATAAACAAATAAAAAATAAGATAAACTCTCAGGAATAGATAAATAATAACAAAAAAATTGTAAAGTGGAGAAAGCGAGAGCGCGCAAATGCACTCAAGCAAACACAAACAGCACAGCACGATGCGTATTTTCTGTTAAAATTGACAAAATAAATCAAAAATAAATCAAAAATAAAAATAAGTGGAAAAGGCGAGAGTGCGCGAGCACACAGGAGCAAAGACAAGCAGCGCAGCTTGATGCGTAGTAAAAAAAATAATAAATAGACAACTGGTCGACCTCATTAGAAATAAAAACCCAAAAGACTAGATAGACAAACAAACAAACACATAAATGTGGAGAGAAGGGCAGTGCGCGCAGGAGCAAAGGTAAATAGCAGACAGACCTGAATCCTTATCTTTACAAGGTCGACATCAGAACTTTGTTCAGTTTGTCTCGGTGACGGATAATGGAAGGAAGGGCAGGCAACTGGTCGACTTCATTTAAATAAATAAATAAAAAATCAGATAAACTCTCAGGAATAGATAAATAATAACAAAAAAATTGTAAAGTGGAGAAAGCGAGAGCGCGCGAATGCACTCAAGCAAACACAAACAGCACAGCACGATGCGTATTTTTTTTAAATTGACAAAATAAATCAAAAATAAATCAAAAATAAAAATAAGTGGAAAAGGCGAGAGTGCGCGAGCACACAGGAGCAAAGTCAAGCAGCGCAGCTTGATGCGTAGTAAAAAAAATAATAAATAAACAACTGGTCGACCTCATTAGAAATAAAAACCCAAAAGATTACATAGACAAACAAACAAACACATAAATGTGGAGAGAAGGGCAGTGCGCGCAGGAGCAAAGGTAAACAGCAGACAGACCTGAATCCTTATCTTTACAAGGTCGACCTCAGAACTTTGTTCAGTTTGTCTCGGTGACGGATAATGGAAGGAAGGGCAGGCAACTGGTCGACTTCATTTAAATAAACAAATAAAAAATAAGATAAACTCTCAGGAATAGATGAATAATAACAAAAATTGTAAAGTGGAGAAAGCGAGAGCGCGCGAATGCACTCAAGCAAACACAAACAGCACAGCACGATGCGTATTTTTTTTTAAATTGACAAAATAAATCAAAAATAAAAATAAGTGGAAAAGGCGAGAGTGCGCGAGCACACAGGAGCAAAGACAAGCAGCGCAGCTTGATGCGAACTAAAAAAAATAATAAAAAGACAACTGGTCGACCTCATTAGAAATAAAAACCCAAAAGATTAGATAGACAAACAAACACATAAATGTGGAGAGAAGGGCAGTGCGCGCAGGAGCAAAGGTAAACAGAAGACAGACCTGAATCCTTATCTTTACAAGGTCGACCTCAGAACTTTGTTCAGTTTGTCTCGGTGACGGATAATGGAAGGAAGGGCAGGCAACTGGTCGACTTCATTTAAATAAACAAATAAAAAATAAGATAAACTCTCAGGAATAGATAAATAGTAACAAAAAAAATTGTAAAGTGGAGAAAGCGAGAGCGCGCGAATGCACTCAAGCAAACACAAACAGCACAGCACGATGCGTACTTTTTTTAAATTGACAAAATAAATCAAAAATAAATCAAAAATAAAAATAAGTGGAAAAGGCGAGAGTGCGAGAGCACACAGGAGCAAAGACAAGCAGCGCAGCTTGATGCGTAGTAAAAAAAATAATAAATAGACAACTGGTCGACCTCATTAGAAATAAAAACCCAAAAGATTAGATAGACAAACAAACAAACACATAAATGTGGAGAGAAGGGCAGTGCGCGCAGGAGCAAAGGTAAACAGAAGACAGACCTGAATCCTTATCTTTACAAGGTCGACCTCAGAACTTTGTTCAATTTGTCTCGGTGACGGATAATGGAAGGAAGGGCAGGCAACTGGTCGACTTCATTTAAATAAACAAATAAAAAATAAGATAAACTCTCAGGAATAGATAAATAATGACAAAAAAATTGTAAAGTGGAGAAAGCGAGAGCGCGCGAATGCACTCAAGCAAACACAAACAGCACAGCACGATGCGTATTTTTTTTAAATTGACAAAATGAATCAAAAATAAATCAAAAATAAAAATAAGTGGAAAAGGCGAGAGTGCGCGAGCACACAGGAGCAAAGACAAGAAGCGCAGCTTGATGCGTAGTAAAAAAAATAATAAATAGACAACTGGTCGACCTCATTAGAAATAAAAACCCAAAAGATTAGATAGACAAACAAACAAACACATAAATGTGGAGAGAAGGGCAGTGCGCGCAGGAGCAAAGGTAAACAGCAGACAGACCTGAATCCTTATCTTTGCAAGGTCGACCTCCGAACTTTTTTCAGTTTGTCTCGGTGACGGATAATGGAAGGAAGGGCAGGCAACTGGTCGACTTCATTTAAATAAACAAATAAAAAATAAGATAAACACTCAGGAATAGATAAATAATAACAAAAAAATTGTAAAGTGCAGAAAGCGAGAGCGCGCGAATGCACTCAAGCAAACACAAACAGCACAGCACGATACGTACTTTTTTTTAAAATTGACAAAATAAATCAAAAATAAATCAAAAATAAAAATAAGTGGAAAAGGCGAGAGTGCGCGAGCACACAGGAGCAAAGACAAGCAGCTCAGCTTGATGCGTAGTAAAAAAAATAATAAATAGACAACTGGTCGACCTCATTAGAAATAAAAACCCAAAAGATTAGATAGACAAACAAACAAACACATAAATGTGGAGAGAAGGGCAGTGCGCGCAGGAGCAAAGGTAAACAGCAGACAGACCTGAATCCTTATCTTTACAAGGTCGACCTCAGAACTTTGTTCAGTTTGTCTCGGTGACGGATAATGGAAGAAGGGCAGGCAACTGGTCGACTTCATTTAAATAAACAAATAAAAAGTAAGATAAACTCTCAGGAATAGATAAATAATAACAAAAAAATTGTAAAGTGGAGAAAGCGAGAGCGCGCGAATGCACTCAAGCAAACACAAACAGCACAGCACGATGCGTATTTTTTGTTAAAATTGACAAAATAAATCAAAAATAAATCAAAAATAAAAATAAGTGGAAAAGGCGAGAGTGCGCGAGCACACAGGAGCAAAGTCAAGCAGCGCAGCTTGATGCGTAGTAAAAAAAATAATAAATAGACAACTGGTCGACCTCATTAGAAATAAAAACCCAAAAGATTACATAGACAAACAAACAAACACATAAATGTGGAGAGAAGGGCAGTGCGCGCAGGAGCAAAGGTAAACAGCAGACAGACCTGAATCCTTATCTTTACAAGGTCGACCTCAGAACTTTGTTCAGTTTGTCTCGGTGACGGATAATGGAAGGAAGGGCAGGCAACTGGTCGACTTCATTTAAATAAACAAATAAAAAATAAGATAAACTCTCAGGAATAGATAAATAATAACAAAAATTGTAAAGTGGAGAAAGCGAGAGCGCGCGAATGCACTCAAGCAAACACAAACAGCACAGCACGATGCGTATTTTTTTTTAAATTGACAAAATAAATCAAAAATAAATCAAAAGTAAAAATAAGTGGAAAAGGCGAGAGTGCGCGGGCACACAGGAGCAAAGACAAGCAGCGCAGCTTGATGCGTAGTAAAAAAAATAATAAATAGACAACTGGTCGACCTCATTAGAAATAAAAACCCAAAAGATTACATAGACAAACAAACAAACACATAAATGTGGAGAGAAGGGCAGTGCGCGCAGGAGCAAAGGTAAACAGCAGACAGACCTGAATCCTTATCTTTACAAGGTCGACCTCAGAACTTTGTTCAGTTTGTCTCGGTGACGGATAATGGAAGGAAGGGCAGGCAACTGGTCGACTTCATTTAAATAAACAAATAAAAAATAAGATAAACTCTCAGGAATAGATAAATAATAACAAAAAAATAGTAAAGTGGAGAAAGCGAGAGCGCGCGAATGCACTCAAGCAAACACAAACAGCACAGCACGATGCGTATTTTTTTTTAAAATTGACAAATTAATCAAAAATAAATCAAAAATAAAAATAAGTGGAAAAGGCGAGAGTGCGCGAGCACACAGGAGCAAAGACAAGCAGCGCAGCTTGATGCGTAGTAAAAAAAATAATAAATAGACAACTGGTCGACCTCATTAGAAATAAAAACCCAAAAGATTAGATAGACAAACAAACAAACACATAAATGTGGAGAGAAGGGCAGTGCGCGCAGGAGCAAAGGTAAACAGCAGACAGACCTGAATCCTTATCTTTACAAGGTCGACCTCAGAACTTTGTTCAGTTTGTCTCGGTGACGGATAATGGAAGGAAGGGCAGGCAACTGGTCGACTTCATTTAAATAAACAAATAAAAAATAAGATAAACTCTCAGGAATAGATAAATAATAACAAAAAAATTGTAAAGTGGAGAAAGCGAGAGCGCGCGAATGCACTCAAGCAAACACAAACAGCACAGCACGATGCGTATTTTTTTTAAAATTGACAAAATAAATCAAAAATAAATCAAAAAAAAATAAGTGGAAAAGGCGAGAGTGCGCGAGCACACAGGAGCAAAGACAAGCAGTGCAGCTTGATGCGTAGTAAAAAAAATAATAAATAGACAACTGGTCGACCTCATTAGAAATAAAAACCCAAAAGATTAGATAGACAAACAAAAAACACATAAATGTGGAGAGAAGGGCAGTGCGCGCAGGAGCAAAGGTAAACAGCAGACAGACCTGAATCCTTATCTTTACAAGGTCGACCTCAGAACATTGTTCAGTTTGTCTCGGTGACGGATAATGGAAGGAAGTGCAAGCAACTGGTCGACTTCATTTAAATAAACAAATAAAAAATAAGATAAACACTCAGGAATAGATAAATAATAACAAAAAAATTGTAAAGTGGAGAAAGCGAGAGCGCGCGAATGCACTCAAGCAAACACAAACAGCACAGCACGATGCGTATTTTTTTTTAAAATTGACAAAATAAATCAAAAATAAATCAAAAATAAAAATAAGTGGAAAAGCCGAGAGTGCGCGAGCACACAGGAGCAAAGACAAGCAGCGCCGCTTGATGCGTAGTAAAAAAAATAATAAATAGACAACTGGTCGACCTCATTAGAAATAAAAACCCAAAAGATTAGATAGACAAACAAACAAACACATAAATGTGGAGAGAAGGGCAGTGCGCGCAGGAGCAAAGGTAAACAGCAGACAGACCTGAATCCTTATCTTTACAAGGTCGACCTCAGAACTTTGTTCAGTTTGTCTCGGTGACGGATAATGGAAGGAAGGGCACGCAACTGGTCGACTTCATTTAAATAAACAAATAAAAAATAAGATAAACTCTCAGGAATAGATAAATAATAACAAAAAAATTGTAAAGTGGAGAAAGCGAGAGCGCGCGAATGCACTCAAGCAAACACAAACAGCACAGCACGATGCGTATTTTTTTTTAAATTGACAAAATAAATCAAAAATAAATCAAAAATAAAAATAAGTGGAAAAGGCGAGAGTGCGCGAGCACACAGGAGCAAAGACAAGCAGCGCAGCTTGATGCGTAGTAAAAAAAATAATAAATAGACAACTGGTCGACCTCATTAGAAATAAAAACCCAAAAGATTAGATAGACAAACAAACAAACACATAAATGTGGAGAGAAGGGCAGTGCGCGCAGGAGCAAAGGTAAACAGCAGACAGACCTGAATCCTTATCTTTGCAAGGTCGACCTCAGAACTTTGTTCAGTTTGTCTCGGTGACGGATAATGGAAGGAAGGGCAGGCAACTGGTCGACTTCATTTAAATAAACAAATAAAAAATAAGATAAACACTCAGGAATAGATAAATAATAACAAAAAAATTGTAAAGTGGAGAAAGCGAGAGCGCGCGAATGCACTCAAGCAAACACAAACAGCACAGCACGATGCGTACTTTTTTTTAAAATTGACAAAATAAATCAAAAATAAATCAAAAATAAAAATAAGTGGAAAAGGCGAGAGTGCGCGAGCACACAGGAGCAAAGACAAGCAGCGCAGCTTGATGCGTAGTAATAAAAATAATAAATAGACAACTGGTCGACCTCATTAGAAATAAAAACCCAAAAGATTAGATAGACAAACAAACGAACACATAAATGTGCAGAGAAGGGCAGTGCGCGCAGGAGCAAAGGTAAACAGCAGACAGACCTGAATCCTTATCTTTGCAAGGTCGACCTCAGAACTTTGTTCAGTTTGTCTCGGTGACGGATAATGGAAGGAAGGGCAGGCAACTGGTCGACTTCATTTAAATAAACAAATAAAAAATAAGATAAACACTCAGGAATAGATAAATAATAACAAAAAAATTGTAAAGTGGAGAAAGCGAGAGCGCGCGAATGCACTCAAGCAAACACAAACAGCACAGCACGATGCGTATTTTTTTTAAAATTGACAAAATAAATCAAAAATAAATCAAAAATAAAAATAAGTGGAAAAGGCGAGAGTGCGCGAGCACACAGGAGCAAAGACAAGCAGCGCAGCTTGATGCGTAGTAAAAAAAATAATAAATAGACAACTGGTCGACCTCATTAGAAATAAAAACCCAAAAGATTAGATAGACAAACAAACAAACACATAAATGTGGAGAGAAGGGCAGTGCGCGCAGGAGCAAAGGTAAACAGCAGACAGACCTGAATCCTTATCTTTGCAAGGTCGACCTCAGAACTTTTTTCAGTTTGTCTCGGTGACGGATAATGGAAGGAAGGGCAGGCGACTGGTCGACTTCATTTAAATAAACAAATAAAAAATAAGATAAACTCTCAGGAATAGATAAATAATAACAAAAAAATTGTAAAGTGCAGAAAGCGAGAGCGCGCGAATGCACTCAAGCAAACACAAACAGCACAGCACGATGCGTACTTTTTTTTAAAATTGACAAAATAAATCAAAAATAAATCAAAAATAAAAATAAGTGGAAAAGGCGAGAGTGCGCGAGCACACAGGAGCAAAGACTAGCAGTGCAGCTGATGCGTAGTAAAAAAAATAATAAATAGACAACTGGTCGACCTCATTAGAAATAAAAACCCAAAAGATTAGATAGACAAACAAACAAACACATAAATGTGGAGAGAAGGGCAGTGCGCGCAGGAGCAAAGGTAAACAGCAGACAGACCTGAATCCTTATCTTTACAAGGTCGACCTCAGAACTTTGTTCAATTTGTCTCGGTGACGGATAATGGAAGAAGGGCAGGCAACTGGTCGACTTCATTTAAATAAACAAATAAAAAATAAGATAAACTCTCAGGAATAGATAAATAATAACAAAAAAATTGTAAAGTGGAGAAAGCGAGAGCGCGCGAATGCACTCAAGCAAACACAAACAGCACAGCACGATGCGCATTTTTTTTTAATTGACAATATAAATCAAAAATAAAAATAAGTGGAAAAGGCGAGAGTGCGCGAGCACACAGGAGCAAAGACAAGCAGCGCAGCTTGATGCGTAGTAAAAAAAATAATAAATAGACAACTGGTCGACCTCATTAGAAATAAAAACCCAAAAGATTAGATAGACAAACAAACAAACACATAAATGTGGAGAGAAGGGCAGTGCGCGCAGGAGCAAAGGTAAACAGCAGACAGACCTGAATCCTTATCTTTACAAGGTCGACCTCAGAACTTTGTTCAGTTTGTCTCGGTGACGGATAATGGAAGGAAGGGCAAGCAACTGGTCGACTTCATTTAAATAAACAAATAAAAAATAAGATAAACTCTCAGGAATAGATAAATAATAACAAAATATAGTAAAGTGGAGAAAGCGAGAGCGCGCGAATGCACTCAAGCAAAAACAAACAGCACAGCACGATGCGTATTTTTTTTTAAAATTGACAAAATAAATCAAAAATAAATCAAAAATAAAAATAAGTGGAAAAGGCGAGAGTGCGCGAGCACACAGGAGCAAAGACAAGCAGCGCAGCTTGATGCGTAGTAAAAAAAATAATAAATAGACAACTGGTCGACCTCATTAGAAATGAAAACCCAAAAGATTAGATAGACGAACAAACAAACACATAAATGTGCAGAGAAGGGCAGTGCGCGCAGGAGCAAAGGTAAACAGCAGACAGACCTGAATCCTTATCTTTACAAGGTCGACCTCAGAACTTTGTTCAGTTTGTCTCGGTGACGGATAATGGAAGGAAGGGCAGGCAACTGGTCGACTTCATTTAAATAAACAAATAAAAAATAAGATAAACTCTCAGGAATAGATAAATAATAACAAAAAAAATTGTAAAGTGGAGAAAGCGAGAGCGCGCGAATGCACTCAAGCAAACACAAACAGCACAGCACGATGCGTATTTTTTTTAAATTGACAAAATAAATCAAAAATAAATCAAAAATAAAAATAAGTGGAAAAGGCGAGAGTGCGCGAGCACACAGGAGCAAAGACAAGCAGAGCAGCTTGATGCGTAGTAAAAAAAATAATAAATAGACAACTGGTCGACCTCATTAGAAATAAAAACCCAAAAGATTAGATAGACAAACAAACAAACACATAAATGTGGAGAGAAGGGCAGTGCGCGCAGGAGCAAAGGTAAACAGCAGACAGACCTGAATCCTTATCTTTGCAAGGTCGACCTCAGAACTTTGTTCAGTTTGTCTCGGTGACGGATAATGGAAGGAAGGGCAGGCAACTGGTCGACTTCATTTAAATAAACAAATAAAAAATAAGATAAACACTCAGGAATAGATAAATAATAACAAAAAAATTGTAAAGTGGAGAAAGCGAGAGCGCGCGAATGCACTCAAGCAAACACAAACAGCACAGCACGATGCGTACTTTTTTTTAAAATTGACAAAATAAATCAAAAATAAATCAAAAATAAAAATAAGTGGAAAAGGCGAGAGTGCGCGAGCACACAGGAGCAAAGACAAGCAGCGCAGCTTGATGCGTAGTAAAAAAAATAATAAATAGACAACTGGTCGACCTCATTAGAAATAAAAACCCAAAAGATTAGATAGACAAACAAACGAACACATAAATGTGCAGAGAAGGGCAGTGCGCGCAGGAGCAAAGGTAAACAGCAGACAGACCTGAATCCTTATCATTGCAAGGTCGACCTCAGAACTTTGTTCAGTTTGTCTCGGTGACGGATAATGGAAGGAAGGGCAGGCAACTGGTCGACTTCATTTAAATAAACAAATAAAAAATAAGATAAACACTCAGGTATAGATAAATAATAACAAAAAAATTGTAAAGTGCAGAAAGCGAGAGCGCACGAATGCACTCAAGCAAACACAAACAGCACAGCACGATGCGTACTTTTTTTTAAAATTGACAAAAATAAATCAAAAATAAATCAAAAATAAAAATAAGTGGAAAGGCGAGAGTGCGCGAGCACACAGGAGCAAAGACTAGCAGTGCAGCTGATGCGTAGTAAAAAAAAATAATAAATAGACAACTGGTCGACCTCATTAGAAATAAAAACCCAAAAGATTAGATAGACAAACAAACAAACACATAAATGTGGAGAGAAG
This sequence comes from Perognathus longimembris pacificus, assembly GCF_023159225.1. Taxonomy (NCBI): domain Eukaryota; kingdom Metazoa; phylum Chordata; class Mammalia; order Rodentia; family Heteromyidae; genus Perognathus; species Perognathus longimembris. The sequence goes on along the minus strand of NW_025959886.1, from coordinate 124,496 downwards.
GGCAGTGCGCGCAGGAGCAAAGGTAAACAGCAGACAGACCTGAATCCTTATCTTTACAAGGTCGACCTCAGAACTTTGTTCAGTTTGTCTCGGTGACGGATAATGGAAGAAGGGCAGGCAACTGGTCGACTTCATTTAAATAAACAAATAAAAAATAAGATAAACTCTCAGGAATAGATAAATAATAACAAAAAAATTGTAAAGTGGAGAAAGCGAGAGCGCGCGAATGCACTCAAGCAAACACAAACAGCACAGCACGATGCGTATTTTTTTTTAATTGACAAAATAAATCAAAAATAAAAATAAGTGGAAAAGGCGAGAGTGCGCGAGCACACAGGAGCAAAGACAAGCAGCGCAGCTTGATGCGTAGTAAAAAAAAATAATAAATAGACAACTGGTCGACCTCATTAGAAATAAAAACCCAAAAGATTAGATAGACAAACAAACAAACACATAAATGTGGAGAGAAGGGCAGTGCGCGCAGGAGCAAAGGTAAACAGCAGACAGACCTGAATCCTTATCTTTACAAGGTCGACCTCAGAACTTTGTTCAGTTTGTCTCGGTGACGGATAATGGAAGGAAGGGCAAGCAACTGGTCGACTTCATTTAAATAAACAAATAAAAAATAAGATAAACTCTCAGGAATAGATAAATAATAACAAAATATAGTAAAGTGGAGAAAGCGAGAGCGCGCGAATGCACTCAAGCAAAAACAAACAGCACAGCACGATGCGTATTTTTTTTTAAAATTGACAAAATAAATCAAAAATAAATCAAAAATAAAAATAAGTGGAAAAGGCGAGAGTGCGCGAGCACACAGGAGCAAAGACAAGCAGCGCAGCTTGATGCGTAGTAAAAAAAATAATAAATAGACAACTGGTCGACCTCATTAGAAATGAAAACCCAAAAGATTAGATAGACGAACAAACAAACACATAAATGTGCAGAGAAGGGCAGTGCGCGCAGGAGCAAAGGTAAACAGCAGACAGACCTGAATCCTTATCTTTACAAGGTCGACCTCAGAACTTTGTTCAGTTTGTCTCGGTGACGGATAATGGAAGGAAGGGCAGGCAACTGGTCGACTTCATTTAAATAAACAAATAAAAAATAAGATAAACTCTCAGGAATAGATAAATAATAACAAAAAAAATTGTAAAGTGGAGAAAGCGAGAGCGCGCGAATGCACTCAAGCAAACACAAACAGCACAGCACGATGCGTATTTTTTTAAATGA
>NW_025959886.1:80845-122763 GCF_023159225.1 Perognathus longimembris pacificus | reverse complement strand
TGGAAAAGGCGAGAGTGCGCGAGCACACAGGAGCAAAGACAAGCAGCGCAGCTTGATGCGTAGTAAAAAAAATAATAAATAGAAAACTGGTCGACCTCATTAGAAATAAAAACCCAAAAGATTAGATAGACAAACAAACAAACACATAAATGTGGAGAGAAGGGCAGTGCGCGCAGGAGCAAAGGTAAACAGCAGACAGACCTGAATCCTTATCTTTACAAGGTCGACCTCAGAACTTTGTTCAGTTTGTCTCGGTGACGGATAATGGAAGGAAGGGCAGGCAACTGGTCGACTTCATTTAAATAAACAAATAAAAAATAAGATAAACTCTCAGGAATAGATAAATAATAACAAAAAAATTGTAAAGTGGAGAAAGCGAGAGCGCGCGAATGCACTCAAGCAAACACAAACAGCACAGCACGATGCGTATTTTTTTTTAAAATTGACAAAATAAATCAAAAATAAATCAAAAATAAAAACAAGTGGAAATGGCGAGAGTGCACGAGCACACAGGAGCAAAGACAAGCAGCGCAGCTTGATGCGTAGTAAAAAAAATAATAAATAGACAACTGGTCGACCTCATTAGAAATAAAAACCCAAAAGATTAGATAGACAAACAAACAAACACATAAATGTGGAGAGAAGGGCAGTGCGCGCTGGAGCAAAGGTAAACAGCAGACAGACCTGAATCCTTATCTTTACAAGGTCGACCTCAGAACTTTGTTCAGTTTGTCTCGGTGACGGATAATGGAAGGAGGGCAGGCAACTGGTCGACTTCATTTAAATAAACAAATAAAAAATAAGATAAACTCTCAGGAATAGATAAATAATAACAAAAAATTGTAAAGTGGAGAAAGCGAGAGCGCGCGAATGCACTCAAGCAAACACAAACAGCACAGCACGATGCGTATTTTTTTTAAATTGACAAAATAAATCAAAAATAAATCAAAAATAAAAATAAGTGGAAAAGGCGAGAGTGCGCGAGCACACAGGAGCAAAGACAAGCAGCGCAGCTTGATGCGTAGTAAAAAAAATAATAAATAGACAACTGGTCGACCTCATTAGAAATAAAAACCCAAAAGATTAGATAGACAAACAAACAAACACATAAATGTGGAGAGAAGGGCAGTGCGCGCAGGAGCAAAGGTAAACAGCAGACAGACCTGAATCCTTATCTTTACAAGGTCGACCTCAGAACTTTGTTCAGTTTGTCTCGGTGACGGATAATGGAAGGAAGGGCAGGCAACTGGTCGACTTCATTTAAATAAACAAATAAAAAATAAGATAAACTCTCAGGAATAGATAAATAATAACAAAAAAATTGTAAAGTGGAGAAAGCGAGAGCGCGCGAATGCACTCAAGCAAACACAAACAGCACAGCACGATGCGTATTTTTTTTTAAAATTGACAAAATAAATCAAAAATAAATCAAAAATAAAAATAAGTGGAAAAGGCGAGAGTGCACGACACACAGGAGCAAAGACAAGCAGCGCAGCTTGATGCGTAGTAAAAAAAATAATAAATAGACAACTGGTCGACCTCATTAGAAATAAAAACCCAAAAGATTAGATAGACAAACAAACAAACACATAAATGTGGAGAGAAGGGCAGTGCGCGCAGGAGCAAAGGTAAACAGCAGACAGACCTGAATCCTTATCTTTACAAGGTCGACCTCAGAACTTTGTTCAGTTTGTCTCGGTGACGATAATGGAAGGAAGGGCAGGCAACTGGTCGACTTCATTTAAATAAACAAATAAAAAATAAGATAAACTCTCAGGAATAGATAAATAATAACAAAAAAATTGTAAAGTGGAGAAAGCGAGAGCGCGCAATGCACTCAAGCAAACACAAACAGCACAGCACGATGCGTATTTTTTTTTAAAATTGACAAAATAAATCAAAAATAAAAATAAGTGGAAAAGGCGAGAGTGCGCGAGCACACAGGAGCAAAGACAAGCAGCGCAGCTTGATGCGTAGTAAAAAAAATAATAAATAGACAACTGGTCGACCTCATTAGAAATAAAAACCCAAAAGATTAGATAGACAAACAAACAAATACATAAATGTGGAGAGAAGGGCAGTGCGCGCAGGAGCAAAGGTAAACAGCAGACAGACCTGAATCCTTATCTTTACAAGGTCGACCTCAGAACTTTGTTCAGTTTGTCTCGGTGACGGATAATGGAAGGAAGGGCAGGCAACTGGTGACTTCATTTAAATAAACAAATAAAAAATAAGATAAACTGTCAGGAATAGATAAATAATAACAAAAAATTGTAAAGTGGAGAAAGCGAGAGCGCGCGAATGCACTCAAGCAAACACAAACAGCACAGCACGATGCGTATTTTTTTTTAAAATTGACAAAATAAATCAAAAATAAATCAAAAATAAAAATAAGTGGAAAAGGCGAGAGTGCGCGAGCACACAGGAGCAAAGACAAGCAGCGCAGGTTGATGCGTAGTAAAAAAAATAATAAATAGACAACTGGTCGACCTCATAGGAAATAAAAACCCAAAAGATTAGATAGACAAACAAACAAACACATAAATGTGGAGAGAAGGGCAGTGCGCGCAGGAGCAAAGGTAAACAGCAGACAGACCTGAATCCTTATCTTTACAAGGTCGACCTCAGAACTTTGTTCAGTTTGTCTCGGTGACGGATAATGGAAGGAAGGGCAGGCAACTGGTCGACTTCATTTAAATAAACAAATAAAAAATAAGATAAACTCTCAGGAATAGATAAATAATAACAAAAACATTGTAAAGTGGAGAAAGCGAGAGCGCGCGAATGCACTCAAGAAACACAAACACAACAGCACGATGCGTATTTTTTTTTTAAATTGCCAAAATAAATCAAAAATAAATCAAAAATAAAATAAGTGGAAAAGGCGAGAGTGCGCGAGCACACAGGAGCAAAGACAAGCAGCGCAGCTTGATGCGTAGTAAAAAAAATAATAAATAGACAACTGGTCGACATCATTAGAAATAAAAACCCAAAAGATTAGATAGACAAACAAACAAACACATAAATGTGGAGAGAAGGGCAGTGCGCCCAGGAGCAAAGGTAAACAGCAGACAGACCTGAATCCTTATCTTTACAAGGTCGACCTCAGAACTTTGTTCAGTTTGTCTCGGTGACGGATAATGGAAGGAAGGGCAGGCAACTGGTCGACTTCATTTAAATAAACAAATAAAAAATAAGATAAACTCTCAGGAATAGATAAATAATAACAAAAAAATTGTAAAGTGGAGAAAGCGAGAGCGCGCGAATGCACTCAAGCAAACACAAACAGCACAGCACGATGCGTATTTTTTTTTTAAATTGACAAAATAAATCAAAAATAAATCAAAAATAAAAATAAGTGGAAAAGGCGAGAGTGCGCGAGCACACAGGAGCAAAGACAAGCAGCGCAGCTTGATGCGTAGTAAAAAAAATAATAAATAGACAACTGGTCGACCTCATTAGAAATAAAAACCCAAAAGATTAGATAGACAAACAAACAAACACATAAATGTGGAGAGAAGGGCAGTGCGGGCAGGAGCAAAGGTAAACAGCAGACAGACCTGAATCCTTATCTTTACAAGGTCGACCTCAGAACTTTGTTCAGTTTGTCTCGTGACGGATAATGGAAGGAAGGGCAGGCAACTGGTCGACTTCATTTAAATAAACAAATAAAAAATAAGATAAACTCTCAGGAATAGATAAATAATAACAAAAAAATTGTAAAGTGGAGAAAGCGAGAGCGCGCGAATGCACTCAAGCAAACACAAACAGCACAGCACGATGCGTATTTTTTTTAAAATTGACAAAATAAATCAAAAATAAATCAAAAATAAAAATAAGTGGAAAAGGCGAGAGTGCGCGAGCACACAGGAGCAAAGACAAGCAGCGCAGCTTGATGCGTAGTAAAAAAAATAATAAATAGACAACTGGTCGACCTCATTAGAAATAAAAACCCAAAAGATTAGATAGACAAACAAACAAACACATAAATGTGGAGAGAAGGGCAGTGCGCGCAGGAGCAAAGGTAAACAGCAGACAGACCTGAATCCTTATCTTTACAAGGTCGACCTCAGAACTTTGTTCAGTTTGTCTCGGTGACGGATAATGGAAGGAAGGGCAGGCAACTGGTCGACTTCATTTAAATAAACAAATAAAAAATAAGATAAACTCTCAGGAATAGATAAATAATAACAAAAAAATTGTAAAGTGGAGAAAGCGAGAGCGCGCGAATGCACTCAAGCAAACACAAACAGCACAGCACGATGCGTATTTTTTTTTAAATTGACAAAATAAATCAAAAATAAATCAAAAATAAAAATAAGTGGAAAAGGCGAGAGTGCGCGAGCACACAGGAGCAAAGACAAGCAGCGCAGCTTGATGCGTAGTAAAAAAAATAATAAATAGACAACTGGTCGACCTCATTAGAAATAAAAACCCAAAAGATTAGATAGACAAACAAACAAACACATAAATGTGGAGAGAAGGGCAGTGCGCCCAGGAGCAAAGGTAAACAGCAGGCAGACCTGAATCCTTATCTTTACAAGGTCGACCTCAGAACTTTGTTCAGTTTGTCTCGGTGACGGATAATGGAAGGAAGGGCAGGCAACTGGTCGACTTCATTTAAATAAACAAATAAAAAATAAGATAAACTCTCAGGAATAGATAAATAATAACAAAAAAATTGTAAAGTGGAGAAAGCGAGAGCGCGCGAATGCACTCAAGCAAACACAAACAGCACAGCACGATGCGTATTTTTTTTTAAATTGACAAAATAAATCAAAAATAAATCAAAAATAAAAATAAGTGGAAAAGGCGAGAGTGCGCGAGCACACAGGAGCAAAGACAAGCAGCGCAGCTTGATGCGTAGTAAAAAAAATAATAAATAGACAACTGGTCGACCTCATTAGAAATAAAAACCCAAAAGATTAGATAGACAAACAAACAAACACATAAATGTGGAGAGAAGGGCAGTGCGGCAGGAGCAAAGGTAAACAGCAGACAGACCTGAATCCTTATCTTTACAAGGTCGACCTCAGAACTTTGTTCAGTTTGTCTCGGTGACGGATAATGGAAGGAAGGGCAGGCAACTGGTCGACTTCATTTAAATAAACAAATAAAAAATAAGATAAACTCTCAGGAATAGATAAATAATAACAAAAAAATTGTAAAGTGGAGAAAGCGAGAGCGCGAATGCACTCAAGCAAACACAAACAGCACAGCACGATGCGTATTTTTTTTAAAATTGACAAAATAAATCAAAAATAAATCAAAAATAAAAATAAGTGGAAAAGGCGAGAGTGCGCGAGCACACAGGAGCAAAGACAAGCAGCGCAGCTTGATGCGTAGTAAAAAAAATAATAAATAGACAACTGGTCGACCTCATTAGAAATAAAAACCCAAAAGATTAGATAGACAAACAAACAAACACATAAATGTGGAGAGAAGGGCAGTGCGCGCAGGAGCAAAGGTAAACAGCAGACAGACCTGAATCCTTATCTTTACAAGGTCGACCTCAGAACTTTGTTCAGTTTGTCTCGGTGACGGATAATGGAAGGAAGGGCAGGCAACTGGTCGACTTCATTTAAATAAACAAATAAAAAATAAGATAAACTCTCAGGAATAGATAAATAATAACAAAAAATTGTAAAGTGGAGAAAGCGAGAGCGCGCGAATGCACTCAAGCAAACACAAACAGCACAGCACGATGCGTATTTTTTTTTAAATTGACAAAATAAATCAAAAATAAATCAAAAATAAAAATAAGTGGAAAAGGCGAGAGTGCGCGAGCACACAGGAGCAAAGACAAGCAGCGCAGCTTGATGCGTAGTAAAAAAAATAATAAATAGACAACTGGTCGACCTCATTAGAAATAAAAACCCAAAAGATTAGATAGACAAACAAACAAACACATAAATGTGGAGAGAAGGGCAGTGCGCGCAGGAGCAAAGGTAAACAGCAGGCAGACCTGAATCCTTATCTTTACAAGGTCGACCTCAGAACTTTGTTCAGTTTGTCTCGGTGACGGATAATGGAAGGAAGGGCAGGCAACTGGTCGACTTCATTTAAATAAACAAATAAAAAATAAGATAAACTCTCAGGAATAGATAAATAATAACAAAAAAATTGTAAAGTGGAGAAAGCGAGAGCGCGCGAATGCACTCAAGCAAACACAAACAGCACAGCACGATGCGTATTTTTTTTTAAATTGACAAAATAAATCAAAAATAAATCAAAAATAAAAATAAGTGGAAAAGGCGAGAGTGCGCGAGCACACAGGAGCAAAGACAAGCAGCGCAGCTTGATGCGTAGTAAAAAAAATAATAAATAGACAACTGGTCGACCTCATTAGAAATAAAAACCCAAAAGATTAGATAGACAAACAAACAAACACATAAATGTGGAGAGAAGGGCAGTGCGGGCAGGAGCAAAGGTAAACAGCAGACAGACCTGAATCCTTATCTTTACAAGGTCGACCTCAGAACTTTGTTCAGTTTGTCTCGGTGACGGATAATGGAAGGAAGGGCAGGCAACTGGTCGACTTCATTTAAATAAACAAATAAAAAATAAGATAAACTCTCAGGAATAGATAAATAATAACAAAAAAATTGTAAAGTGGAGAAAGCGAGAGCGCGAATGTACTCAAGCAAACACAAACAGCACAGCACGATGCGTATTTTTTTTAAATTGACAAAATAAATCAAAAATAAATCAAAAATAAAAATAAGTGGAAAAGGCGAGAGTGCGCGAGCACACAGGAGCAAAGACAAGCAGCGCAGCTTGATGCGTAGTAAAAAAAATAATAAATAGACAACTGGTCGACCTCATTAGAAATAAAAACCCAAAAGATTAGATAGACAAACAAACAAACACATAAATGTGGAGAGAAGGGCAGTGCGGCAGGAGCAAAGGTAAACAGCAGACAGACCTGAATCCTTATCTTTACAAGGTCGACCTCAGAACTTTGTTCAGTTTGTCTCGGTGACGGATAATGGAAGGAAGGGCAGGCAACTGGTCGACTTCATTTAAATAAACAAATAAAAAATAAGATAAACTCTCAGGAATAGATAAATAATAACAAAAAAATTGTAAAGTGGAGAAAGCGAGAGCGCGCGAATGCACTCAAGCAAACACAAACAGCACAGCACGATGCGTATTTTTTTTAAATTGACAAAATAAATCAAATATAAAAATAAGTGGAAAAGGCGAGAGTGCGCGAGCACACAGGAGCAAAGACAAGCAGCGCAGCTTGATGCGTAGTAAAAAAAATAATAAATAGAAAACTGGTCGACCTCATTAGAAATAAAAACCCAAAAGATTAGATAGACAAACAAACAAACACATAAATGTGGAGAGAAGGGCAGTGCGCGCAGGAGCAAAGGTAAACAGCAGACAGACCTGAATCCTTATCTTTACAAGGTCGACCTCAGAACTTTGTTCAGTTTGTCTCGTGACGGATAATGGAAGGAAGGGCAGGCAACTGGTCGACTTCATTTAAATAAACAAATAAAAAATAAGATAAACTCTCAGGAATAGATAAATAATAACAAAAAAATTGTAAAGTGGAGAAAGCGAGAGCGCGCGAATGCACTCAAGCAAACACAAACAGCACAGCACGATGCGTATTTTTTTTAAAATTGACAAAATAAATCAAAAATAAATCAAAAATAAAAATAAGTGGAAAAGGCGAGAGTGCGCGAGCACACAGGAGCAAAGACAAGCAGCGCAGCTTGATGCGTAGTAAAAAAAATAATAAATAGACAACTGGTCGACCTCATTAGAAATAAAAACCCAAAAGATTAGATAGACAAACAAACAAACACATAAATGTGGAGAGAAGGGCAGTGCGCGCAGGAGCAAAGGTAAACAGCAGACAGACCTGAATCCTTATCTTTACAAGGTCGACCTCAGAACTTTGTTCAGTTTGTCTCGGTGACGGATAATGGAAGGAAGGGCAGGCAACTGGTCGACTTCATTTAAATAAACAAATAAAAAATAAGATAAACTCTCAGGAATAGATAAATAATAACAAAAAAATTGTAAAGTGGAGAAAGCGAGAGCGCGCGAATGCACTCAAGCAAACACAAACAGCACAGCACGATGCGTATTTTTTTTTAAAATTGACAAAATAAATCAAAAATAAATCAAAAATAAAAATAAGTGGAAAAGGCGAGAGTGCACGAGCACACAGGAGCAAAGACAAGCAGCGCAGCTTGATGCGTAGTAAAAAAAATAATAAATAGACAACTGGTCGACCTCATTAGAAATAAAAACCCAAAAGATTAGATAGACAAACAAACAAACACATAAATGTGGAGAGAAGGGCAGTGCGCGCAGGAGCAAAGGTAAACAGCAGACAGACCTGAATCCTTATCTTTACAAGGTCGACCTCAGAACTTTGTTCAGTTTGTCTCGGTGACGGATAATGGAAGGAAGGGCAGGCAACTGGTCGACTTCATTTAAATAAACAAATAAAAAATAAGATAAACTCTCAGGAATAGATAAATAATAACAAAAAAATTGTAAAGTGGAGAAAGCGAGAGCGCGCGAATGCACTCAAGCAAACACAAACAGCACAGCACGATGCGTATTTTTTTTTAAATTGACAAAATAAATCAAAAATAAAAATAAGTGGAAAAGGCGAGAGTGCGCGAGCACACAGGAGCAAAGACAAGCAGCGCAGCTTGATGCGTAGTAAAAAAAATAATAAATAGACAACTGGTCGACCTCATTAGAAATAAAAACCCAAAAGATTAGATAGACAAACAAACAAACACATAAATGTGGAGAGAAGGGCAGTGCCGCAGGAGCAAAGGTAAACAGCAGACAGACCTGAATCCTTATCTTTACAAGGTCGACCTCAGAACTTTGTTCAGTTTGTCTCGGTGACGGATAATGGAAGGAAGGGCAGGCAACTGGTCGACTTCATTTAAATAAACAAATAAAAAATAAGATAAACTCTCAGGAATAGATAAATAATAACAAAAAAATTGTAAAGTGGAGAAAGCGAGACGCGCGAATGCACTCAAGCAAACACAAACAGCACAGCACGATGCGTATTTTTTTTAAAATTGACAAAATAAATCAAAAATAAATCAAAAATAAAAATAAGTGGAAAAGGCGAGAGTGCGCGAGCACACAGGAGCAAAGACAAGCAGCGCAGCTTGATGCGTAGTAAAAAAAATAATAAATAGACAACTGGTCGACCTCATTAGAAATAAAAACCCAAAAGATTAGATAGACAAACAAACAAACACATAAATGTGGAGAGAAGGGCAGTGCGCGCAGGAGCAAAGGTAAACAGCAGACAGACCTGAATCCTTATCTTTACAAGGTCGACCTCAGAACTTTGTTCAGTTTGTCTCGGTGACGGATAATGGAAGGAAGGGCAGGCAACTGGTCGACTTCATTTAAATAAACAAATAAAAAATAAGATAAACTCTCAGGAATAGATAAATAATAACAAAAAATTGTAAAGTGGAGAAAGCGAGAGCGCGCGAATGCACTCAAGCAAACACAAACAGCACAGCACGATGCGTATTTTTTTTTAAATTGACAAAATAAATCAAAAATAAATAAAAATAAGTGGAAAAGGCGAGAGTGCGCGAGCACACAGGAGCAAAGACAAGCAGCGCAGCTTGATGCGTAGTAAAAAAAATAATAAATAGACAACTGGTCGACCTCATTAGAAATAAAAACCCAAAAGATTAGATAGACAAACAAACAAACACATAAATGTGGAGAGAAGGGCAGTGCGCGCAGGAGCAAAGGTAAACAGCAGACAGACCTGAATCCTTATCTTTACAAGGTCGACCTCAGAACTTTGTTCAGTTTGTCTCGGTGACGGATAATGGAAGGAAGGGCAGGCAACTGGTCGACTTCATTTAAATAAACAAATAAAAAATAAGATAAACTCTCAGGAATAGATAAATAATAACAAAAAAATTGTAAAGTGGAGAAAGCGAGAGCGCGCGAATGCACTCAAGCAAACACAAACAGCACAGCACGATGCGTATTTTTTTTTAAAATTGACAAAATAAATCAAAAATAAATCAAAAATAAAAATAAGTGGAAAAGGCGAGAGTGCGCGAGCACACAGGAGCAAAGACAAGCAGCGCAGCTTGATGCGTAGTAAAAAAAATAATAAATAGACAACTGGTCGACCTCATTAGAAATAAAAACCCAAAAGATTAGATAGACAAACAAACAAACACATAAATGTGGAGAGAAGGGCAGTGCGCGCAGGAGCAAAGGTAAACAGCAGACAGACCTGAATCCTTATCTTTACAAGGTCGACCTCAGAACTTTGTTCAGTTTGTCTCGGTGACGGATAATGGAAGGAAGGGCAGGCAACTGGTCGACTTCATTTAAATAAACAAATAAAAAATAAGATAAACTCTCAGGAATAGATAAATAATAACAAAAAAATTGTAAAGTGGAGAAAGCGAGAGCGCGCGAATGCCTCAAGCAAACACAAACAGCACAGCACGATGCGTATTTTTTTTAAATTGACAAAATAAATCAAAAATAAATCAAAAATAAAAATAAGTGGAAAAGGCGAGAGTGCGCGAGCACACAGGAGCAAAGACAAGCAGCGCAGCTTGATGCGTAGTAAAAAAAATAATAAATAGACAACTGGTCGACCTCATTAGAAATAAAAACCCAAAAGATTAGATAGACAAACAAACAAACACATAAATGTGGAGAGAAGGGCAGTGCGCGCAGGAGCAAAGGTAAACAGCAGACAGACCTGAATCCTTATCTTTACAAGGTCGACCTCAGAACTTTGTTCAGTTTGTCTCGGTGACGGATAATGGAAGGAAGGGCAGGCAACTGGTCGACTTCATTTAAATAAACAAATAAAAAATAAGATAAACTCTCAGGAATAGATAAATAATAACAAAAAAATTGTAAAGTGGAGAAAGCGAGAGCGCGCGAATGCACTCAAGCAAACACAAACAGCACAGCACGATGCGTATTTTTTTTTAAATTGACAAAATAAATCAAAAATAAAAATAAGTGGAAAAGGCGAGAGTGCGCGAGCACACAGGAGCAAAGACAAGCAGCGCAGCTTGATGCGTAGTAAAAAAAATAATAAATAGAAAACTGGTCGACCTCATTAGAAATAAAAACCCAAAAGATTAGATAGACAAACAAACAAACACATAAATGTGGAGAGAAGGGCAGTGGCGCAGGAGCAAAGGTAAACAGCAGACAGACCTGAATCCTTATCTTTACAAGGTCGACCTCAGAACTTTGTTCAGTTTGTCTCGGTGACGGATAATGGAAGGAAGGGCAGGCAACTGGTCGACTTCATTTAAATAAACAAATAAAAAATAAGATAAACTCTCAGGAATAGATAAATAATAACAAAAAAATTGTAAAGTGGAGAAAGCGAGAGCGCGCGAATGCACTCAAGCAAACACAAACAGCACAGCACGATGCGTATTTTTTTTAAAATTGACAAAATAAATCAAAAATAAATAAAAATAAGTGGAAAAGGCGAGAGTGCGCGAGCACACAGGAGCAAAGACAAGCAGCGCAGCTTGATGCGTAGTAAAAAAAATAATAAATAGACAACTGGTCGACCTCATTAGAAATAAAAACCCAAAAGATTAGATAGACAAACAAACAAACACATAAATGTGGAGAGAAGGGCAGTGCGCGCAGGAGCAAAGGTAAACAGCAGACAGACCTGAATCCTTATCTTTACAAGGTCGACCTCAGAACTTTGTTCAGTTTGTCTCGGTGACGGATAATGGAAGGAAGGGCAGGCAACTGGTCGACTTCATTTAAATAAACAAATAAAAAATAAGATAAACTCTCAGGAATAGATAAATAATAACAAAAAAATTGTAAAGTGGAGAAAGCGAGAGCGCGCGAATGCACTCAAGCAAACACAAACAGCACAGCACGATGCGTATTTTTTTTTAAAATTGACAAAATAAATCAAAAATAAATCAAAAATAAAAATAAGTGGAAAAGGCGAGAGTGCGCGAGCACACAGGAGCAAAGACAAGCAGCGCAGCTTGATGCGTAGTAAAAAAAATAATAAATAGACAACTGGTCGACCTCATTAGAAATAAAAACCCAAAAGATTAGATAGACAAACAAACAAACACATAAATGTGGAGAGAAGGGCAGTGTGCGCAGGAGCAAAGGTAAACAGCAGACAGACCTGAATCCTTATCTTTACAAGGTCGACCTCAGAACTTTGTTCAGTTTGTCTCGGTGACGGATAATGGAAGGAAGGGCAGGCAACTGGTCGACTTCATTTAAATAAACAAATAAAAAATAAGATAAACTCTCAGGAATAGATAAATAATAACAAAAAAATTGTAAAGTGGAGAAAGCGAGAGCGCGCGAATGCACTCAAGCAAACACAAACAGCACAGCACGATGCGTATTTTTTTTTAAATTGACAAAATAAATCAAAATAAAAATAAGTGGAAAAGGCGAGAGTGCGCGAGCACACAGGAGCAAAGACAAGCAGCGCAGCTTGATGCGTAGTAAAAAAAATAATAAATAGACAACTGGTCGACCTCATTAGAAATAAAAACCCAAAAGATTAGATAGACAAACAAACAAACACATAAATGTGGAGAGAAGGGCAGTGCGCAGGAGCAAAGGTAAACAGCAGACAGACCTGAATCCTTATCTTTACAAGGTCGACCTCAGAACTTTGTTCAGTTTGTCTCGGTGACGGATAATGGAAGGAAGGGCAGGCAACTGGTCGACTTCATTTAAATAAACAAATAAAAAATAAGATAAACTCTCAGGAATAGATAAATAATAACAAAAAAATTGTAAAGTGGAGAAAGCGAGAGCGCGAATGCACTCAAGCAAACACAAACAGCACAGCACGATGCGTATTTTTTTTAAAATTGACAAAATAAATCAAAAATAAATCAAAAATAAAAATAAGTGGAAAAGGCGAGAGTGCGCGAGCACACAGGAGCAAAGACAAGCAGCGCAGCTTGATGCGTAGTAAAAAAAATAATAAATAGACAACTGGTCGACCTCATTAGAAATAAAAACCCAAAAGATTAGATAGACAAACAAACAAACACATAAATGTGGAGAGAAGGCAGTGCGGCAGGAGCAAAGGTAAACAGCAGACAGACCTGAATCCTTATCTTTACAAGGTCGACCTCAGAACTTTGTTCAGTTTGTCTCGGTGACGGATAATGGAAGGAAGGGCAGGCAACTGGTCGACTTCATTAAATAAACAAATAAAAAATAAGATAAACTCTCAGGAATAGATAAATAATAACAAAAAAATTGTAAAGTGGAGAAAGCGAGAGCGCGCGAATGCACTCAAGCAAACACAAACAGCACAGCACGATGCCTATTTTTTTTTAAAATTGACAAAATAAATCAAAAATAAATCAAAAATAAAAATAAGTGGAAAAGGCGAGAGTGCGCGAGCACACAGGAGCAAAGACAAGCAGCGCAGCTTGATGCGTAGTAAAAAAAATAATAAATAGACAACTGGTCAACCTCATTAGAAATAAAAACCCAAAAGATTAGATAGACAAACAAACAAACACATAAATGTGGAGAGAAGGGCAGTGCGCGCAGGAGCAAAGGTAAACAGCAGGCAGACCTGAATCCTTATCTTTACAAGGTCGACCTCCGAACTTTGTTCATTTGTCTCGGTGACGGATAATGGAAGGAAGGGCAGGCAACTGGTCGACTTCATTTAAATAAACAAATAAAAAATAAGATAAACTCTCAGGAATAGATAAATAATAACAAAAAAATTGTAAAGTGGAGAAAGCGAGAGCGCGCGAATGCACTCAAGCAAACACAAACAGCACAGCACGATGCGTATTTTTTTTTAAAATTGACAAAATAAATCAAAAATAAAAATAAGTGGAAAAGGCGAGAGTGCGAGAGCACACAGGAGCAAAGACAAGCAGCGCAGCTTGATGCATAGTAAAAAAAATAATAAATAGACAACTGGTCGACCTCATTAGAAATAAAAACCCAAAAGATTAGATAGACAAACAAACAAACACATAAATGTGGAGAGAAGGGCAGTGCGCGCAGGAGCAAAGGTAAACAGCAGACAGACCTGAATCCTTATCTTTACAAGGTCGACCTCAGAACTTTGTTCAGTTTGTCTCGGTGACGGATAATGGAAGGAAGGGTAGGCAACTGGTCGACTTCATTTAAATAAACAAATAAAAAATAAGATAAACTCTCAGGAATAGATAAATAATAACAAAAAAATTGTAAAGTGGAGAAAGCGAGAGCGCGCGAATGCACTCAAGCAAACACAAACAGCACAGCACGATGCGTATTTTTTTAAAATTGACAAAATAAATCAAAAATAAAAATAAGTGGAAAAGGCGAGAGTGCGCGAGCACACAGGAGCAAAGACAAGCAGCGCAGCTTGATGCGTAGTAAAAAAAATAATAAATAGACAACTGGTCGACCTCATTAGAAATAAAAACCCAAAAGATTAGATAGACAAACAAACAAACACATAAATGTGGAGAGAAGGGCAGTGCGGGCAGGAGCAAAGGTAAACAGCAGACAGACCTGAATCCTTATCTTTACAAGGTCGACCTCAGAACTTTGTTCAGTTTGTCTCGGTGCCGGATAATGGAAGGAAGGGCAGGCAACTGGTCGACTTCATTTAAATAAACAAATAAAAAAAAATAAACTCTCAGGAATAGATAAATATAACAAAAAAATTGTAAAGTGGAGAAAGCGAGAGCGCGCGAATGCACTCAAGCAAACACAAACAGCACAGCACGATGCGTATTTTTTTTTAAAAATTGACAAAATAAATCAAAAATAATCAAAAATAAAAATAAGTGGAAAAGGCGAGAGTGCGCGAGCACACAGGAGCAAAGACAAGCAGCGCAGCTTGATGCGTAGTAAAAAAAATAATAAATAGACAACTGGTCGACCTCATTAGAAATAAAAACCCAAAAGATTAGATAGACAAACAAACAAACACATAAATGTGGAGAGAAGGGCAGTGCGGGCAGGAGCAAAGGTAAACAGCAGACAGACCTGAATCCTTATCTTTACAAGGTCGACCTCAGAACTTTGTTCAGTTTGTCTCGGTGACGGATAATGGAAGGAAGGGCAGGCAACTGGTCGACTTCATTTAAATAAACAAATAAAAAATAAGATAAACTCTCAGGAATAGATAAATAATAACAAAAAAATTGTAAAGTGGAGAAAGCGAGAGCGCGCGAATGCACTCAAGCAAACACAAACAGCACAGCACGATGCGTATTTTTTTTAAAATTGACAAAATAAATCAAAAATAAAAATAAGTGGAAAAGGCGAGAGTGCGCGAGCACACAGGAGCAAAGACAAGCAGCGCAGCTTGATGCGTAGTAAAAAAAATAATAAATAGACAACTGGTCGACCTCATTAGAAATAAAAACCCAAAAGATTAGATAGACAAACAAACAAACACATAAATGTGGAGAGAAGGGCAGTGCGCGCAGGAGCAAAGGTAAACAGCAGACAGACCTGAATCCTTATCTTTACAAGGTCGACCTCAGAACTTTGTTCAGTTTGTCTCGGTGACGGATAATGGAAGGAAGGGCAGGCAACTGGTCGACTTCATTTAAATAAACAAATAAAAAATAAGATAAACCTCAGGAATAGATAAATAATAACAAAAAAATTGTAAAGTGGAGAAAGCGAGAGCGCGCGAATGCACTCAAGCAAACACAAACAGCACAGCACGATGCGTATTTTTTTTTAAATTGACAAAATAAATCAAAAATAAATCAAAAATAAAAATAAGTGGAAAAGGCACACACACAGGAGCAAAGACAAGCAGCGCAGCTTGATGCGTAGTAAAAAAAATAATAAATAGACAACTGGTCGACCTCATTAGAAATAAAAACCCAAAAGATTAGATAGACAAACAAACAAACACATAAATGTGGAGAGAAGGGCAGTGCGGGCAGGAGCAAAGGTAAACAGCAGACAGACCTGAATCCTTATCTTTACAAGGTCGACCTCAGAACTTTGTTCAGTTTGTCTCGGTGATGGGTAATGGAAGGAAGGGCAGGCAACTGGTCGACTTCATTTAAATAAACAAATAAAAAATAAGATAAACTCTCAGGAATAGATAAATAATAACAAAAAAATTGTAAAGTGGAGAAAGCGAGAGCGCGCGAATGCACTCAAGCAAACACAAACAGCACAGCACGATGCGTATTTTTTTTAAATTGACAAAATAAATCAAAAATAAAAATAAGTGGAAAAGGCGAGAGTGCGCGAGCACACAGGAGCAAAGACAAGCAGCGCAGCTTGATGCGTAGTAAAAAAATAATAAATAGACAACTGGTCGACCTCATTAGAAATAAAAACCCAAAAGATTAGATAGACAAACAAACAAACACATAAATGTGGAGAGAAGGGCAGTGCGCGCAGGAGCAAAGGTAAACAGCAGACAGACCTGAATCCTTATCTTTACAAGGTCGACCTCAGAACTTTGTTCAGTTTGTCTCGGTGACGGATAATGGAAGGAAGGGCAGGCAACTGGTCGACTTCATTTAAATAAACAAATAAAAAATAAGATAAACTCTCAGGAATAGATAAATAATAACAAAAAAATTGTAAAGTGGAGAAAGCGAGAGCGCGCGAATGCACTCAAGCAAACACAAACAGCACAGCACGATGCGTATTTTTTTTAAATTGACAAAATAAATCAAAAATAAATCAAAAATAAAAATAAGTGGAAAAGGCGAGAGTGCGCGAGCACACAGGAGCAAAGACAAGCAGCGCAGCTTGATGCGTAGTAAAAAAAATAATAAATAGACAACTGGTCGACCTCATTAGAAATAAAAACCCAAAAGATTAGATAGACAAACAAACAAACACATAAATGTGGAGAGAAAGGCAGTGCAGGCAGGAGCAAAGGTAAACAGCAGACAGACCTGAATCCTTATCTTTACAAGATCGACCTCAGAACTTTGTTCAGTTTGTCTCGGTGACGGATAATGGAAGGAAGGGCAGGCAACTGGTCGACTTCATTAAATAAACAAATAAAAAATAAGATAAACTCTCAGGAATAGATAAATAATAACAAAAAAATTGTAGTGGAGAAAGCGAGAGCGCGCGAATGCACTCAAGCAAACACAAACAGCACAGCACGATGCCTATTTTTTTTTAAAATTGACAAAATAAATCAAAAATAAATCAAAAATAAAAATAAGTGGAAAAGGCGAGAGTGCGCGAGCACACAGGAGCAAAGACAAGCAGCGCAGCTTGATGCGTAGTAAAAAAAATAATAAATAGACAACTGGTCAACCTCATTAGAAATAAAAACCCAAAAGATTAGATAGACAAACAAACAAACACATAAATGTGGAGAGAAGGGCAGTGCGCGCAGGAGCAAAGGTAAACAGCAGGCAGACCTGAATCCTTATCTTTACAAGGTCGACCTCCGAACTTTGTTCATTTTGTCTCGGTGACGGATAATGGAAGGAAGGGCAGGCAACTGGTCGACTTCATTTAAATAAACAAATAAAAAATAAGATAAACTCTCAGGAATAGATAAATAATAACAAAAAAATTGTAAAGTGGAGAAAGCGAGAGCGCGCGAATGCACTCAAGCAAACACAAACAGCACAGCACGATGCGTATTTTTTTTTAAAATTGACAAAATAAATCAAAAATAAAAATAAGTGGAAAAGGCGAGAGTGCGAGAGCACACAGGAGCAAAGACAAGCAGCACAGCTTGATGCATAGTAAAAAAAATAATAAATAGACAACTGGTCGACCTCATTAGAAATAAAAACCCAAAAGATTAGATAGACAAACAAACAAACACATAAATGTGGAGAGAAGGGCAGTGCGCGCAGGAGCAAAGGTAAACAGCAGACAGACCTGAATCCTTATCTTTACAAGGTCGACCTCAGAACTTTGTTCAGTTTGTCTCGGTGACGGATAATGGAAGGAAGGGTAGGCAACTGGTCGACTTCATTTAAATAAACAAATAAAAAATAAGATAAACTCTCAGGAATAGATAAATAATAACAAAAAAATTGTAAAGTGGAGAAAGCGAGAGCGCGCGAATGCACTCAAGCAAACACAAACAGCACAGCACGATGCGTATTTTCTTTAAAATTGACAAAATAAATCAAAAATAAAAATAAGTGGAAAAGGCGAGAGTGCGCGAGCACACAGGAGCAAAGACAAGCAGCGCAGCCTGATGCGTAGTAAAAAAATAATAAATAGACAACTGGTCGTCCTCATTAGAAATAAAAACCCAAAAGATTAGATAGACCAACAAACAAACACATAAATGTGGAGAGAAGGGCAGTGCGGGCAGGAGCAAAGGTAAACAGCAGACAGACCTGAATCCTTATATTTACAAGGTCGACCTCAGAACTTTGTTCAGTTTGTCTCGGTGCCGGATAATGGAAGGAAGGGCACGCAACTGGTCGACTTCATTTAAATAAACAAATAAAAAAAAATAAACTCTCAGGAATAGATAAATCATAACAAAAAAATTGTAAAGTGGAGAAAGCGAGAGCGCGCGAATGCACTCAAGCAAACACAAACAGCACAGCATGATGCGTATTTTTTTTTAAAAATTGACAAAATAAATCAAAAATGAATCAAAAATAAAAATAAGTGGAAAAGGCGAGAGTGCGCGAGCACACAGGAGCAAAGACAAGCAGCGCAGCGTGATGCGTAGTAAAAAAAATAATAAATAGACAACTGGTCGACCTCATTAGAAATAAAAACCCAAAAGAGTAGATAGACAAACAAACAAACAAATAAATGTGGAGAGAAGGGCAGTGCGGGCAGGAGCAAAGGTAAACAGCAGACAGAACTGAATCCTTAGCTTTACAAGGTCGACCTCAGAACTTTGTTCAGTTTGTCTCGGTGACGGATAATGGAAGGAAGGGCAGGCAACTGGTCGACTTCATTTAAATAAACAAATAAAAAATAAGATAAACTCTCAGGAATAGATAAATAATAACAAAAAAATTGTAAAGTGGAGAAAGCGAGAGCGCGCGAATGCACTCAAGCAAACACAAACAGCACAGCACGATGCGTAATTTTTTTTAAAATTGACAAAATAAATCAAAAATAAAAATAAGTGGAAAAGGCGAGAGTGCGCGAGCACACAGGAGCAAAGACAAGCAGCGCAGCTTGATGCGTAGTAAAAAAAATAATAAATAGACAACTGGTCGACCTCATTAGAAATAAAAACCCAAAAGATTAGATAGACAAACAAACAAACACATAAAAGTGGAGAGAAGGGCAGTGCGCGCAGGAGCAAAGGTAAACAGCAGACAGACATGAATCCTTATCTTTACAAGGTCGACCTCAGAACTTTGTTCAGTTTGTCTCGGTGACGGATAATGGAAGGAAGGGCAGGCAACTGGTCGACTTCATTTAAATAAACAAAAAAAATAAGATAAACCCTCAGGAATAGATAAATAATAACAAAAAAATTGTAAAGTGGAGAAAGCGAGAGCGCGCGAATGCACTCAAGCAAACACAAACAGCACAGCACGATGCGTATTTTTTTTTAAATTGACAAAATAAATCAAAAATAAATCAAAAATAAAAATAAGAGGAAAAGGCACACAGGAGCAAAGACAAGCAGCGCAGCTTGATGCGTAGTAAAAAAAATAATAAATAGACAACTGGTCGACCTCATTAGAAATAAAAACCCAAAAGATTAGATAGACAATCAAACAAACACATAAATGTGGAGAGAAGGGCAGTGCGGGCAGGAGCAAAGGTAAACAGCAGGCAGACCTGAATCCTTATCTTTACAAGGTCGACCTCAGAACTTTGTTCAGTTTGTCTCGGTGATGGGTAATGGAAGGAAGGGCAGGCAACTGGTCGACTTCATTTAAATAAACAAATAAAAAATAAGATAAACTCTCAGGAATAGATAAATCATAACAAAAAAAATTGTAAAGTGGAGAAAGCGAGAGCGCTCGAATGCACTCAAGCAAACACAAACAGCACAGCACGATGCGTATTTTTTTTAAATTGACAAAATAAATCAAAAATAAAAATAAGTGGAAAAGGCGAGAGTGCGCGAGCACACAGGAGCAAAGACAAGCAGCGCAGCTTGATGCGTAGTAAAAAAATAATAAATAGACAACTGGTCGACCTCATTAGAAATAAAAACCCAAACGATTAGATAGACAAACAAACAAACACATAAATGTGGAGAGAAGGGCAGTGCGCGCAGGAGCAAAGGTAAACAGCAGACAGACCTGAATCCTTATCTTTACAAGGTCGACCTCAGAACTTTGTTCATTTTTTCTCGGTGACGGATAATGGAAGGAAGGGCAGGCAACTGGTCGACTTCATTTAAATACACAAATAAAAAATAAGATAAACTCTCAGGAATAGTTAAATAATAACAAAAAAAATTGTAAAGTGGAGAAAGCGAGAGCGCGCGAATGCACTCAAGCAAACACAAACAGCACAGCACGATGCGTATTTTTTTTAAATTGATAAAATAAATCAAAAATAAATCAAAAATAAAAATAAGTGGAAAAGGCGAGAGTACGCGAGCACACAGGAGAAAAGACAAGCAGCGCAGCTTGATGCGTAGTAAAAAAAATAATAAATAGACAACTGGTCGACCTCATTAGAAATAAAAACCCAAAAGATTAGATAGACAAACAAACAAACACATAAATGTGGAGAGAAGGGCAGTGCGCGCAGGAGCAAAGGTAAACAGCAGACAGACCTGAATCCTTATCTTTACAAGGTCGACCTCACAACTTTGTTCAGTTTGTCTCGGTGACGGATAATGGAAGGAAGGGCAGGCAACTGGTCGACTTCATTTAAAAAAACAAATAAAAAATAAGATAAACTCTCAGGAATAGATAAATCATAACAAAAAATTGTAAAGTGGAGAAAGCGAGAACGCGCGAATGCACTCAAGCAAACACAAACAGCACAGCACGATGCCTATTTTTTTTTAAAATTGACAAAATAAATCAAAAATAAATCAAAAATAAAAATAAGTGGAAAAGGCGAGAGTGCGCGAGCACACAGGAGCAAAGACAAGCAGCGCAGCTTGATGCGTAGTAAAAAAAATAATAAATAGACAACTGGTCAACCTCATTAGAAATAAAAACCCAAAAGATTAGATAGACAAACAAACACATAAATGTGGAGAGAAGGGCAGTGCGCGCAGGAGCAAAGGTAAACAGCAGGCAGATCTGAATCCTTATCTTTACAAGGTCGACTTCCGAACTTTGTTCATTTTGTCTCGGTGACGGATAATGGAAGGAAGGGCAGGCAACTGGTCGACTTCATTTAAATAAACAAATAAAAAATAAGATAAACCCTCAGGAATAGATAAATTATAACAAAAAAATTGTAAAGTGGAGAAAGCGAGAGCGCGCGAATGCACTCAAGCAAACACAAACAGCACAGCACGATGCGTATTTTTTTTAAATTGACAAAATAAATCAAAAATAAATCAAAAATAAAAATAAGAGGAAAAGGCACACAGGAGCAAAGACAAGCAGCGCAGCTTGATGCGTAGTAAAAAAAATAATAAATAGACAACTGGTCGACCTCATTAGAAATAAAAACCCAAAAGATTAGATAGACAATCAAACAAACACATAAATGTGGAGAGAAGGGCAGTGCGGGCAGGAGCAAAGGTAAACAGCAGGCAGACCTGAATCCTTATCTTTACAAGGTCGACCTCAGAACTTTGTTCAGTTTGTCTCGGTGATGGATAATGGAAGGAAGGGCAGGCAACTGGTCGACTTCATTTAAATAAACAAATAAAAAATAAGATAAACTCTCAGGAATAGATAAATAATAACAAAAAAATTGTAAAGTGGAGAAAGCGAGAGCGCGCGAATGCACTCAAGCAAACACAAACAGCACAGCACGATGCGTATTTTCTTTAAAATTGACAAAATAAATCAAAAATAAAAATAAGTGGAAAAGGCGAGAGTGCGCGAGCACACAGGAGCAAAGACAAGCAGCGCAGCCTGATGCGTAGTAAAAAAATAATAAATAGACAACTGGTCGTCCTCATTAGAAATAAAAACCCAAAAGATTAGATAGACCAACAAACAAACACATAAATGTGGAGAGAAGGGCAGTGCGGGCAGGAGCAAAGGTAAACAGCAGACAGACCTGAATCCTTATATTTACAAGGTCGACCTCAGAACTTTGTTCAGTTTGTCTCGGTGCCGGATAATGGAAGGAAGGGCACGCAACTGGTCGACTTCATTTAAATAAACAAATAAAAAAAAATAAACTCTCAGGAATAGATAAATCATAACAAAAAAATTGTAAAGTGGAGAAAGCGAGAGCGCGCGAATGCACTCAAGCAAACACAAACAGCACAGCATGATGCGTATTTTTTTTTTAAAAATTGACAAAATAAATCAAAAATGAATCAAAAATAAAAATAAGTGGAAAAGGCGAGAGTGCGCGAGCACACAGGAGCAAAGACAAGCAGCGCAGCGTGATGCGTAGTAAAAAAAATAATAAATAGACAACTGGTCGACCTCATTAGAAATAAAAACCCAAAAGAGTAGATAGACAAACAAACAAACAAATAAATGTGGAGAGAAGGGCAGTGCGGGCAGGAGCAAAGGTAAACAGCAGACAGAACTGAATCCTTAGCTTTACAAGGTCGACCTCAGAACTTTGTTCAGTTTGTCTCGGTGACGGATAATGGAAGGAAGGGCAGGCAACTGGTCGACTTCATTTAAATAAACAAATAAAAAATAAGATAAACTCTCAGGAATAGATAAATAATAACAAAAAAATTGTAAAGTGGAGAAAGCGAGAGCGCGCGAATGCACTCAAGCAAACACAAACAGCACAGCACGATGCGTAATTTTTTTTAAAATTGACAAAATAAATCAAAAATAAAAATAAGTGGAAAAGGCGAGAGTGCGCGAGCACACAGGAGCAAAGACAAGCAGCGCAGCTTGATGCGTAGTAAAAAAAATAATAAATAGACAACTGGTCGACCTCATTAGAAATAAAAACCCAAAAGATTAGATAGACAAACAAACAAACACATAAAAGTGGAGAGAAGGGCAGTGCGCGCAGGAGCAAAGGTAAACAGCAGACAGACATGAATCCTTATCTTTACAAGGTCGACCTCAGAACTTTGTTCAGTTTGTCTCGGTGACGGATAATGGAAGGAAGGGCAGGCAACTGGTCGACTTCATTTAAATAAACAAAAAAAATAAGATAAACCCTCAGGAATAGATAAATAATAACAAAAAAATTGTAAAGTGGAGAAAGCGAGAGCGCGCGAATGCACTCAAGCAAACACAAACAGCACAGCACGATGCGTATTTTTTTTTAAATTGACAAAATAAATCAAAAATAAATCAAAAATAAAAATAAGAGGAAAAGGCACACAGGAGCAAAGACAAGCAGCGCAGCTTGATGCGTAGTAAAAAAAATAATAAATAGACAACTGGTCGACCTCATTAGAAATAAAAACCCAAAAGATTAGATAGACAATCAAACAAACACATAAATGTGGAGAGAAGGGCAGTGCGGGCAGGAGCAAAGGTAAACAGCAGGCAGACCTGAATCCTTATCTTTACAAGGTCGACCTCAGAACTTTGTTCAGTTTGTCTCGGTGATGGGTAATGGAAGGAAGGGCAGGCAACTGGTCGACTTCATTTAAATAAACAAATAAAAAATAAGATAAACTCTCAGGAATAGATAAATCATAACAAAAAAAATTGTAAAGTGGAGAAAGCGAGAGCGCTCGAATGCACTCAAGCAAACACAAACAGCACAGCACGATGCGTATTTTTTTTAAATTGACAAAATAAATCAAAAATAAAAATAAGTGGAAAAGGCGAGAGTGCGCGAGCACACAGGAGCAAAGACAAGCAGCGCAGCTTGATGCGTAGTAAAAAAATAATAAATAGACAACTGGTCGACCTCATTAGAAATAAAAACCCAAACGATTAGATAGACAAACAAACAAACACATAAATGTGGAGAGAAGGGCAGTGCGCGCAGGAGCAAAGGTAAACAGCAGACAGACCTGAATCCTTATCTTTACAAGGTCGACCTCAGAACTTTGTTCATTTTTTCTCGGTGACGGATAATGGAAGGAAGGGCAGGCAACTGGTCGACTTCATTTAAATACACAAATAAAAAATAAGATAAACTCTCAGGAATAGTTAAATAATAACAAAAAAAATTGTAAAGTGGAGAAAGCGAGAGCGCGCGAATGCACTCAAGCAAACACAAACAGCACAGCACGATGCGTATTTTTTTTAAATTGATAAAATAAATCAAAAATAAATCAAAAATAAAAATAAGTGGAAAAGGCGAGAGTACGCGAGCACACAGGAGAAAAGACAAGCAGCGCAGCTTGATGCGTAGTAAAAAAAATAATAAATAGACAACTGGTCGACCTCATTAGAAATAAAAACCCAAAAGATTAGATAGACAAACAAACAAACACATAAATGTGGAGAGAAGGGCAGTGCGCGCAGGAGCAAAGGTAAACAGCAGACAGACCTGAATCCTTATCTTTACAAGGTCGACCTCACAACTTTGTTCAGTTTGTCTCGGTGACGGATAATGGAAGGAAGGGCAGGCAACTGGTCGACTTCATTTAAAAAAACAAATAAAAAATAAGATAAACTCTCAGGAATAGATAAATCATAACAAAAAATTGTAAAGTGGAGAAAGCGAGAACGCGCGAATGCACTCAAGCAAACACAAACAGCACAGCACGATGCCTATTTTTTTTTAAAATTGACAAAATAAATCAAAAATAAATCAAAAATAAAAATAAGTGGAAAAGGCGAGAGTGCGCGAGCACACAGGAGCAAAGACAAGCAGCGCAGCTTGATGCGTAGTAAAAAAAATAATAAATAGACAACTGGTCAACCTCATTAGAAATAAAAACCCAAAAGATTAGATAGACAAACAAACACATAAATGTGGAGAGAAGGGCAGTGCGCGCAGGAGCAAAGGTAAACAGCAGGCAGATCTGAATCCTTATCTTTACAAGGTCGACTTCCGAACTTTGTTCATTTTGTCTCGGTGACGGATAATGGAAGGAAGGGCAGGCAACTGGTCGACTTCATTTAAATAAACAAATAAAAAATAAGATAAACCCTCAGGAATAGATAAATTATAACAAAAAAATTGTAAAGTGGAGAAAGCGAGAGCGCGCGAATGCACTCAAGCAAACACAAACAGCACAGCACGATGCGTATTTTTTTTAAATTGACAAAATAAATCAAAAATAAATCAAAAATAAAAATAAGAGGAAAAGGCACACAGGAGCAAAGACAAGCAGCGCAGCTTGATGCGTAGTAAAAAAAATAATAAATAGACAACTGGTCGACCTCATTAGAAATAAAAACCCAAAAGATTAGATAGACAATCAAACAAACACATAAATGTGGAGAGAAGGGCAGTGCGGGCAGGAGCAAAGGTAAACAGCAGGCAGACCTGAATCCTTATCTTTACAAGGTCGACCTCAGAACTTTGTTCAGTTTGTCTCGGTGATGGGTAATGGAAGGAAGGGCAGGCAACTGGTCGACTTCATTTAAATAAACAAATAAAAAATAAGATAAACTCTCAGGAATAGATAAATAATAACAAAAAAATTGTAAAGTGGAGAAAGCGAGAGCGCGCGAATGCACTCAAGCAAACACAAACAGCACAGCACGATGCGTATTTTCTTTAAAATTGACAAAATAAATCAAAAATAAAAATAAGTGGAAAAGGCGAGAGTGCGCGAGCACACAGGAGCAAAGACAAGCAGCGCAGCCTGATGCGTAGTAAAAAAATAATAAATAGACAACTGGTCGTCCTCATTAGAAATAAAAACCCAAAAGATTAGATAGACCAACAAACAAACACATAAATGTGGAGAGAAGGGCAGTGCGGGCAGGAGCAAAGGTAAACAGCAGACAGACCTGAATCCTTATATTTACAAGGTCGACCTCAGAACTTTGTTCAGTTTGTCTCGGTGCCGGATAATGGAAGGAAGGGCACGCAACTGGTCGACTTCATTTAAATAAACAAATAAAAAAAATAAACTCTCAGGAATAGATAAATCATAACAAAAAAATTGTAAAGTGGAGAAAGCGAGAGCGCGCGAATGCACTCAAGCAAACACAAACAGCACAGCATGATGCGTATTTTTTTTTAAATTGACAAAATAAATCAAAAATGAATCAAAAATAAAAATAAGTGGAAAAGGCGAGAGTGCGCGAGCACACAGGAGCAAAGACAAGCAGCGCAGCGTGATGCGTAGTAAAAAAAATAATAAATAGACAACTGGTCGACCTCATTAGAAATAAAAACCCAAAAGATAGATAGACAAACAAACAAACAAATAAATGTGGAGAGAAGGGCAGTGCGGGCAGGAGCAAAGGTAAACAGCAGACAGAACTGAATCCTTATCTTTACAAGGTCGACCTCAGAACTTTGTTCAGTTTGTCTCGGTGACGGATAATGGAAGGAAGGGCAGGCAACTGGTCGACTTCATTTAAATAAACAAATAAAAAATAAGATAAACTCTCAGGAATAGATAAATAATAACAAAAAAATTGTAAAGTGGAGAAAGCGAGAGCGCGCGAATGCACTCAAGCAAACACAAACAGCACAGCACGATGCGTATTTTTTTTAAAATTGACAAAATAAATCAAAAATAAAAATAAGTGGAAAAGGCGAGAGTGCGCGAGCACACAGGAGCAAAGACAAGCAGCGCAGCTTGATGCGTAGTAAAAAAAATAATAAATAGACAACTGGTCGACCTCATTAGAAATAAAAACCCAAAAGATTAGATAGACAAACAAACAAACACATAAATGTGGAGAGAAGGGCAGTGCGCGCAGGAGCAAAGGTAAACAGCAGACAGACCTGAATCCTTATCTTTACAAGGTCGACCTCAGAACTTTGTTCAGTTTGTCTCGGTGACGGATAATGGAAGGAAGGGCAGGCAACTGGTCGACTTCATTTAAATAAACAAATAAAAAAAATAAACTCTCAGGAATAGATAAATAATAACAAAAAAATTGTAAAGTGGAGAAAGCGAGAGCGCGCGAATGCACTCAAGCAAACACAAACAGCACAGCACGATGCGTATTTTTTTTAAATTGACAAAATAAATCAAAAATAAATCAAAAATAAAAATAAGTGGAAAAGGCGACGCGAGCACACAGGAGCAAAGACAAGCAGCGCAGCTTGATGCGTAGTAAAAAAAATAATAAATAGACAACTGGTCGACCTCATTAGAAATAAAAACCCAAAAGATTAGATAGACAATCAAACAAACACATAAATGTGGAGAGAAGGGCAGTGCGGGCAGGAGCAAAGGTAAACAGCAGACAGACCTGAATCCTTATCTTTACAAGGTCGACCTCAGAACTTTGTTCAGTTTGTCTCGGTGATGGATAATGGAAGGAAGGGCAGGCAACTGGTCGACTTCATTTAAATAAACAAATAAAAAATAAGATAAACTCTCAGGAATAGATAAATCATAACAAAAAAATTGTAAAGTGGAGAAAGCGAGAGCGCTCGAATGCACTCAAGCAAACACAAACAGCACAGCACGATGCGTATTTTTTTTAAATTGACAAAATAAATCAAAAATAAAAATAAGTGGAAAAGGCGAGAGTGCGCGAGCACACAGGAGCAAAGACAAGCAGCGCAGCTTGATGCGTAGTAAAAAAAATAATAAATAGACAACTGGTCGACCTCATTAGAAATAAAAACCCAAAAGATTAGATAGACAAACAAACAAACACATAAATGTGGAGAGAAGGGCAGTGCGCGCAGGAGCAAAGGTAAACAGCAGACAGACCTGAATCCTTATCTTTACAAGGTCGACCTCAGAACTTTGTTCATTTTTTCTCGGTGACGGATAATGGAAGGAAGGGCAGGCAACTGGTCGACTTCATTTAAATAAACAAATAAAAAATAAGATAAACTCTCAGGAATAGATAAATAATAACAAAAAAAATTGTAAAGTGGAGAAAGCGAGAGCGCGCGAATGCACTCAAGCAAACACAAACAGCACAGCACGATGCGTATTTTTTTTAAATTGATAAAATAAATCAAAAATAAATCAAAAATAAAAATAAGTGGAAAAGGCGAGAGTACGCGAGCACACAGGAGAAAAGACAAGCAGCGCAGCTTGATGCGTAGTAAAAAAAATAATAAATAGACAACTGGTCGACCTCATTAGAAATAAAAACCCAAAAGATTAGATAGACAAACAAACAAACACATAAATGTGGAGAGAAGGGCAGTGCGCGCAGGAGCAAAGGTAAACAGCAGACAGACCTGAATCCTTATCTTTACAAGGTCGACCTCAGAACTTTGTTCAGTTTGTCTCGGTGACGGATAATGGAAGGAAGGGCAGGCAACTGGTCGACTTCATTTAAATAAACAAATAAAAAATAAGATAAACTCTCAGGAATAGATAAATAATAACAAAAAATTGTAAAGTGGAGAAAGCGAGAGCGCGCGAATGCACTCAAGCAAACACAAACAGCACAGCACGATGCCTATTTTTTTTTAAAATTGACAAAATAAATCAAAAATAAATCAAAAATAAAAATAAGTGGAAAAGGCGAGAGTGCGCGAGCACACAGGAGCAAAGACAAGCAGCGCAGCTTGATGCGTAGTAAAAAAAATAATAAATAGACAACTGGTCAACCTCATTAGAAATAAAAACCCAAAAGATTAGATAGACAAACAAACACATAAATGTGGAGAGAAGGGCAGTGCGCGCAGGAGCAAAGGTAAACAGCAGGCAGATCTGAATCCTTATCTTTACAAGGTCGACCTTCCGAACTTTGTTCATTTTGTCTCGGTGACGGATAATGGAAGGAAGGGCAGGCAACTGGTCGACTTCATTTAAATAAACAAATAAAAAATAAGATAAACCTCAGGAATAGATAAATTATAACAAAAAAATTGTAAAGTGGAGAAAGCGAGAGCGCGCGAATGCACTCAAGCAAACACAAACAGCACAGCACGATGCGTATTTTTTTTAAATTGACAAAATAAATCAAAAATAAATCAAAAATAAAAATAAGAGGAAAAGGCACACAGGAGCAAAGACAAGCAGCGCAGCTTGATGCGTAGTAAAAAAAATAATAAATAGACAACTGGTCGACCTCATTAGAAATAAAAACCCAAAAGATTAGATAGACAATCAAACAAACACATAAATGTGGAGAGAAGGGCAGTGCGGGCAGGAGCAAAGGTAAACAGCAGACAGACCTGAATCCTTATCTTTACAAGGTCGACCTCAGAACTTTGTTCAGTTTGTCTCGGTGATGGATAATGGAAGGAAGGGCAGGCAACTGGTCGACTTCATTTAAATAAACAAATAAAAAATAAGATAAACTCTCAGGAATAGATAAATCATAACAAAAAAATTGTAAAGTGGAGAAAGCGAGAGCGCGAATGCACTCAAGCAAACACAAACAGCACAGCACGATGCGTATTTTTTTTAAAATTGACAAAATAAATCAAAAATAAAAATAAGTGGAAAAGGCGAGAGTGCGCGAGCACACAGGAGCAAAGACAAGCAGCGCAGCTTGATGCGTAGTAAAAAAATAATAAATAGACAACTGGTCGACCTCATTAGAAATAAAAACCCAAAAGATTAGATAGACAAACAAACAAACACATAAATGTGGAGAGAAGGGCAGTGCGCGCAGGAGCAAAGGTAAACAGCAGACAGACCTGAATCCTTATCTTTACAAGGTCGACCTCAGAACTTTGTTCAGTTTGTCTCGGTGACGGATAATGGAAGGAAGGGCAGGCAACTGGTCGACTTCATTTAAATAAACAAATAAAAAATAAGATAAACTCTCAGGAATAGATAAATAATAACAAAAAAATTGTAAAGTGGAGAAAGCGAGAGCGCGCGAATGCACTCAAGCAAACACAAACAGCACAGCACGATGCGTATTTTTTTTTAAATTGACAAAATAAATCAAAAATAAATCAAAAATAAAAATAAGTGGAAAAGGCGAGAGTGCGCGAGCACACAGGAGCAAAGACAAGCAGCGCAGCTTGATGCGTAGTAAAAAAAATAATAAATAGACAACTGGTCGACCTCATTAGAAATAAAAACCCAAAAGATTAGATAGACAAACAAACAAACACATAAATGTGGAGAGAAGGGCAGTGCGCGCAGGAGCAAAGGTAAACAGCAGACAGACCTGAATCCTTATCTTTACAAGGTCGACCTCAGAACTTTGTTCAGTTTGTCTCGGTGACGGATAATGGAAGGAAGGGCAGGCAACTGGTCGACTTCATTTAAATAAACAAATAAAAAATAAGATAAACTCTCAGGAATAGATAAATAATAACAAAAAAATTGTAAAGTGGAGAAAGCGAGAGCGCGCGAATGCACTCAAGCAAACACAAACAGCACAGCACGATGCGTATTTTTTTAAAATTGACAAAATAAATCAAAAATAAAAATAAGTGGAAAAGGCGAGAGTGCGCGAGCACACAGGAGCAAAGACAAGCAGCGCAGCTTGATGCGTAGTAAAAAAAATAATAAATAGACAACTGGTCGACCTCATTAGAAATAAAAACCCAAAAGATTAGATAGACAAACAAACAAACACATAAATGTGGAGAGAAGGGCAGTGCGCGCAGGAGCAAAGGTAAACAGCAGACAGACCTGAATCCTTATCTTTACAAGGTCGACCTCAGAACTTTGTTCAGTTTGTCTCGGTGACGGATAATGGAAGGAAGGGCAGGCAACTGGTCGACTTCATTTAAATAAACAAATAAAAAATAAGATAAACTCTCAGGAATAGATAAATAATAACAAAAAAATTGTAAAGTGGAGAAAGCGAGAGCGCGCGAATGCACTCAAGCAAACACAAACAGCACAGCACGATGCGTATTTTTTTTAAAAATTGACAAAATAAATCAAAAATAAATCAAAAATAAAAATAAGTGGAAAAGGCGAGAGTGCGCGAGCACACAGGAGCAAAGACAAGCAGCGCAGCTTGATGCGTAGTAAAAAAAATAATAAATAGACAACTGGTCGACCTCATTAGAAATAAAAACCCAAAAGATTAGATAGACAAACAAACAAACACATAAATGTGGAGAGAAGGGCAGTGCGGCAGGAGCAAAGGTAAACAGCAGACAGACCTGAATCCTTATCTTTACAAGGTCGACCTCAGAACTTTGTTCAGTTTGTCTCGGTGACGGATAATGGAAGGAAGGGCAGGCAACTGGTCGACTTCATTTAAATAAACAAATAAAAAATAAGATAAACTCTCAGGAATAGATAAATCATAACAAAAAAATTGTAAAGTGGAGAAAGCGAGAGCGCGCGAATGCACTCAAGCAAACACAAACAGCACAGCACGATGCGTATTTTTTTTTAAATTGACAAAATAAATCAAAAATAAAAATAAGTGGAAAAGGCGAGAGTGCGCGAGCACACAGGAGCAAAGACAAGCAGCGCAGCTTGATGCGTAGTAAAAAAAATAATAAATAGACAACTGGTCGACCTCATTAGAAATAAAAACCCAAAAGATTAGATAGACAAACAAACAAACACATAAATGTGGAGAGAAGGGCAGTGCGCGCAGGAGCAAAGGTAAACAGCAGACAGACCTGAATCCTTATCTTTACAAGGTCGACCTCAGAACTTTGTTCAGTTTGTCTCGGTGACGGATAATGGAAGGAAGGGCAGGCAACTGGTCGACTTCATTTAAATAAACAAATAAAAAATAAGATAAACTCTCAGGAATAGATAAATAATAACAAAAAAATTGTAAAGTGGAGAAAGCGAGAGCGCGCGAATGCACTCAAGCAAACACAAACAGCACAGCACGATGCGTATTTTTTTTAAATTGATAAAATAAATCAAAAATAAATCAAAAATAAAAATAAGTGGAAAAGGCGAGAGTACGCGAGCACACAGGAGAAAAGACAAGCAGCGCAGCTTGATGCGTAGTAAAAAAAATAATAAATAGACAACTGGTCGACCTCATTAGAAATAAAAACCCAAAAGATTAGATAGACAAACAAACAAACACATAAATGTGGAGAGAAGGGCAGTGCGCGCAGGAGCAAAGGTAAACAGCAGACAGACCTGAATCCTTATCTTTACAAGGTCGACCTCAGAACTTTGTTCAGTTTGTCTCGGTGACGGATAATGGAAGGAAGGGCAGGCAACTGGTCGACTTCATTTAAATAAACAAATAAAAAATAAGATAAACTCTCAGGAATAGATAAATAATAACAAAAAAATTGTAAAGTGGAGAAAGCGAGAGCGCGCGAATGCACTCAAGCAAACACAAACAGCACAGCACGATGCGTATTTTTTTTTAAAATTGACAAAATAAATCAAAAATAAATCAAAAATAAAAATAAGTGGAAAAGGCGAGAGTGCGCGAGCACACAGGAGCAAAGACAAGCAGCGCAGCTTGATGCGTAGTAAAAAAAATAATAAATAGACAACTGGTCGACCTCATTAGAAATAAAAACCCAAAAGATTAGATAGACAAACAAACAAACACATAAATGTGGAGAGAAGGGCAGTGCGCGCAGGAGCAAAGGTAAACAGCAGACAGACCTGAATCCTTATCTTTACAAGGTCGACCTCAGAACTTTGTTCAGTTTGTCTCGGTGACGGATAATGGAAGGAAGGGCAGGCAACTGGTCGACTTCATTTAAATAAACAAATAAAAAATAAGATAAACTCTCAGGAATAGATAAATATAACAAAAAAATTGTAAAGTGGAGAAAGCGAGAGCGCGCGAATGCACTCAAGCAAACACAAACAGCACAGCACGATGCGTATTTTTTTTAAATTGACAAAATAAATCAAAAATAAAAATAAGTGGAAAAGGCGAGAGTGCGCGAGCACACAGGAGCAAAGACAAGCAGCGCAGCTTGATGCGTAGTAAAAAAAATAATAAATAGACAACTGGTCGACCTCATTAGAAATAAAAACCCAAAAGATTAGATAGACAAACAAACAAACACATAAATGTGGAGAGAAGGGCAGTGCGGGCAGGAGCAAAGGTAAACAGCAGACAGACCTGAATCCTTATCTTTACAAGGTCGACCTCAGAACTTTGTTCAGTTTGTCTCGGTGACGGATAATGGAAGGAAGGGCAGGCAACTGGTCGACTTCATTTAAATAAACAAATAAAAAATAAGATAAACTCTCAGGAATAGATAAATAATAACAAAAAAATTGTAAAGTGGAGAAAGCGAGAGCGCGAATGCACTCAAGCAAACACAAACAGCACAGCACGATGCGTATTTTTTTTAAAATTGACAAAATAAATCAAAAATAAAAAAAATAAAAATAAGTGGAAAAGGCGAGAGTGCGCGAGCACACAGGAGCAAAGACAAGCAGCGCAGCTTGATGCGTAGTAAAAAAAATAATAAATAGACAACTGGTCGACCTCATTAGAAATAAAAACCCAAAAGATTAGATAGACAAACAAACAAACACATAAATGTGGAGAGAAGGGCAGTGCGCGCAGGAGCAAAGGTAAACAGCAGACAGACCTGAATCCTTATCTTTACAAGGTCGACCTCAGAACTTTGTTCAGTTTGTCTCGGTGACGGATAATGGAAGGAAGGGCAGGCAACTGGTCGACTTCATTTAAATAAACAAATAAAAAATAAGATAAACTCTCAGGAATAGATAAATAATAACAAAAAATTGTAAAGTGGAGAAAGCGAGAGCGCGCGAATGCACTCAAGCAAACACAAACAGCACAGCACGATGCGTATTTTTTTTTAAATTGACAAAATAAATCAAAAATAAATCAAAAATAAAAATAAGTGGAAAAGGCGAGAGTGCGCGAGCACACAGGAGCAAAGACAAGCAGCGCAGCTTGATGCGTAGTAAAAAAAATAATAAATAGACAACTGGTCGACCTCATTAGAAATAAAAACCCAAAAGATTAGATAGACAAACAAACAAACACATAAATGTGGAGAGAAGGGCAGTGCGCGCAGGAGCAAAGGTAAACAGCAGACAGACCTGAATCCTTATCTTTACAAGGTCGACCTCAGAACTTTGTTCAGTTTGTCTCGGTGACGGATAATGGAAGGAAGGGCAGGCAACTGGTCGACTTCATTTAAATAAACAAATAAAAAATAAGATAAACTCTCAGGAATAGATAAATAATAACAAAAAAATTGTAAAGTGGAGAAAGCGAGAGCGCGCGAATGCACTCAAGCAAACACAAACAGCACAGCACGATGCGTATTTTTTTTTAAATTGACAAAATAAATCAAAAATAAATCAAAAATAAAAATAAGTGGAAAAGGCGAGAGTGCGCGAGCACACAGGAGCAAAGACAAGCAGCGCAGCTTGATGCGTAGTAAAAAAAATAATAAATAGACAACTGGTCGACCTCATTAGAAATAAAAACCCAAAAGATTAGATAGACAAACAAACAAACACATAAATGTGGAGAGAAGGGCAGTGCGCGCAGGAGCAAAGGTAAACAGCAGACAGACCTGAATCCTTATCTTTACAAGGTCGACCTCAGAACTTTGTTCAGTTTGTCTCGGTGACGGATAATGGAAGGAAGGGCAGGCAACTGGTCGACTTCATTTAAATAAACAAATAAAAAATAAGATAAACTCTCAGGAATAGATAAATAATAACAAAAAAATTGTAAAGTGGAGAAAGCGAGAGCGCGCGAATGCACTCAAGCAAACACAAACAGCACAGCACGATGCGTATTTTTTTTAAATTGACAAAATAAATCAAAAATAAATCAAAAATAAAAATAAGTGGAAAAGGCGAGAGTGCGCGAGCACACAGGAGCAAAGACAAGCAGCGCAGCTTGATGCGTAGTAAAAAAAATAATAAATAGACAACTGGTCGACCTCATTAGAAATAAAAACCCAAAAGATTAGATAGACAAACAAACAAACACATAAATGTGGAGAGAAGGGCAGTGCGCGCAGGAGCAAAGGTAAACAG
Source organism: Perognathus longimembris pacificus (assembly GCF_023159225.1). NCBI lineage: Eukaryota > Metazoa > Chordata > Mammalia > Rodentia > Heteromyidae > Perognathus > Perognathus longimembris. The sequence continues at coordinate 87,812 of NW_025959886.1, read as the reverse complement.
CAGACAGACCTGAATCCTTATCTTTACAAGGTCGACCTCAGAACTTTGTTCAGTTTGTCTCGGTGACGGATAATGGAAGGAAGGGCAGGCAACTGGTCGACTTCATTTAAATAAACAAATAAAAAATAAGATAAACTCTCAGGAATAGATAAATAATAACAAAAAAATTGTAAAGTGGAGAAAGCGAGAGCGCGCGAATGCACTCAAGCAAACACAAACAGCACAGCACGATGCGTATTTTTTTTAAATTGACAAAATAAATCAAAAATAAAAATAAGTGGAAAAGGCGAGAGTGCGCGAGCACACAGGAGCAAAGACAAGCAGCGCAGCTTGATGCGTAGTAAAAAAAATAATAAATAGACAACTGGTCGACCTCATTAGAAATAAAAACCCAAAAGATTAGATAGACAAACAAACAAACACATAAATGTGGAGAGAAGGGCAGTGCGCAGGAGCAAAGGTAAACAGCAGACAGACCTGAATCCTTATCTTTACAAGGTCGACCTCAGAACTTTGTTCAGTTTGTCTCGGTGACGGATAATGGAAGGAAGGGCAGGCAACTGGTCGACTTCATTTAAATAAACAAATAAAAAATAAGATAAACTCTCAGGAATAGATAAATAATAACAAAAAAATTGTAAAGTGGAGAAAGCGAGAGCGCGCGAATGCACTCAAGCAAACACAAACAGCACAGCACGATGCGTATTTTTTTTAAATTGACAAAATAAATCAAAAATAAATCAAAAATAAAAATAAGTGGAAAAGGCGAGAGTGCGCGAGCACACAGGAGCAAAGACAAGCAGCGCAGCTTGATGCGTAGTAAAAAAAATAATAAATAGACAACTGGTCGACCTCATTAGAAATAAAAACCCAAAAGATTAGATAGACAAACAAACAAACACATAAATGTGGAGAGAAGGGCAGTGCGCGCAGGAGCAAAGGTAAACAGCAGACAGACCTGAATCCTTATCTTTACAAGGTCGACCTCAGAACTTTGTTCAGTTTGTCTCGGTGACGGATAATGGAAGGAAGGGCAGGCAACTGGTCGACTTCATTTAAATAAACAAATAAAAAATAAGATAAACTCTCAGGAATAGATAAATAATAACAAAAAAATTGTAAAGTGGAGAAAGCGAGAGCGCGCGAATGCACTCAAGCAAACACAAACAGCACAGCACGATGCGTATTTTTTTTTAAAATTGACAAAATAAATCAAAAATAAATCAAAAATAAAAATAAGTGGAAAAGGCGAGAGTGCGCGAGCACACAGGAGCAAAGACAAGCAGCGCAGCTTGATGCGTAGTAAAAAAAATAATAAATAGACAACTGGTCGACCTCATTAGAAATAAAAACCCAAAAGATTAGATAGACAAACAAACAAACACATAAATGTGGAGAGAAGGGCAGTGCGCGCAGGAGCAAAGGTAAACAGCAGACAGACCTGAATCCTTATCTTTACAAGGTCGACCTCAGAACTTTGTTCAGTTTGTCTCGGTGACGGATAATGGAAGGAAGGGCAGGCAACTGGTCGACTTCATTTAAATAAACAAATAAAAAATAAGATAAACTCTCAGGAATAGATAAATAATAACAAAAAAATTGTAAAGTGGAGAAAGCGAGAGCGCGCGAATGCACTCAAGCAAACACAAACAGCACAGCACGATGCGTATTTTTTTTTAAAATTGACAAAATAAATCAAAAATAAAAATAAGTGGAAAAGGCGAGAGTGCGCGAGCACACAGGAGCAAAGACAAGCAGCGCAGCTTGATGCGTAGTAAAAAAAATAATAAATAGACAACTGGTCGACCTCATTAGAAATAAAAACCCAAAAGATTAGATAGACAAACAAACAAACACATAAATGTGGAGAGAAGGGCAGTGCGGGCAGGAGCAAAGGTAAACAGCAGACAGACCTGAATCCTTATCTTTACAAGGTCGACCTCAGAACTTTGTTCAGTTTGTCTCGGTGACGGATAATGGAAGGAAGGGCAGGCAACTGGTCGACTTCATTTAAATAAACAAATAAAAAATAAGATAAACTCTCAGGAATAGATAAATAATAACAAAAAAATTGTAAAGTGGAGAAAGCGAGAGCGCGCGAATGCACTCAAGCAAACACAAACAGCACAGCACGATGCGTATTTTTTTTAAAATTGACAAAATAAATCAAAAATAAAAATAAAAATAAGTGGAAAAGGCGAGAGTGCGCGAGCACACAGGAGCAAAGACAAGCAGCGCAGCTGATGCGTAGTAAAAAAAATAATAAATAGACAACTGGTCGACCTCATTAGAAATAAAAACCCAAAAGATTAGATAGACAAACAAACAAACACATAAATGTGGAGAGAAGGGCAGTGCGCGCAGGAGCAAAGGTAAACAGCAGACAGACCTGAATCCTTATCTTTACAAGGTCGACCTCAGAACTTTGTTCAGTTTGTCTCGGTGCGGATAATGGAAGGAAGGGCAGGCAACTGGTCGACTTCATTTAAATAAACAAATAAAAAATAAGATAAACTCTCAGGAATAGATAAATCATAACAAAAAAATTGTAAAGTGGAGAAAGCGAGAGCGCGCGAATGCACTCAAGCAAACACAAACAGCACAGCACGATGCGTATTTTTTTTTAAATTGACAAAATAAATCAAAAATAATCAAAAATAAAAATAAGTGGAAAAGGCGAGAGTGCGCGAGCACACAGGAGCAAAGACAAGCAGCGCAGCTTGATGCGTAGTAAAAAAAATAATAAATAGACAACTGGTCGACCTCATTAGAAATAAAAACCCAAAAGATTAGATAGACAAACAAACAAACACATAAATGTGGAGAGAAGGGCAGTGCGCAGGAGCAAAGGTAAACAGCAGACAGACCTGAATCCTTATCTTTACAAGGTCGACCTCAGAACTTTGTTCAGTTTGTCTCGGTGACGGATAATGGAAGGAAGGGCAGGCAACTGGTCGACTTCATTTAAATAAACAAATAAAAAATAAGATAAACTCTCAGGAATAGATAAATAATAACAAAAAAATTGTAAAGTGGAGAAAGCGAGAGCGCGCGAATGCACTCAAGCAAACACAAACAGCACAGCACGATGCGTATTTTTTTTTAAATTGACAAAATAAATCAAAAATAAATCAAAAATAAAAATAAGTGGAAAAGGCGAGAGTGCGCGAGCACACAGGAGCAAAGACAAGCAGCGCAGCTTGATGCGTAGTAAAAAAAATAATAAATAGACAACTGGTCGACCTCATTAGAAATAAAAACCCAAAAGATTAGATAGACAAACAAACAAACACATAAATGTGGAGAGAAGGGCAGTGCGCGCAGGAGCAAAGGTAAACAGCAGACAGACCTGAATCCTTATCTTTACAAGGTCGACCTCAGAACTTTGTTCAGTTTGTCTCGTGACGGATAATGGAAGGAAGGGCAGGCAACTGGTCGACTTCATTTAAATAAACAAATAAAAAATAAGATAAACTCTCAGGAATAGATAAATAATAACAAAAAAATTGTAAAGTGGAGAAAGCGAGAGCGCGCGAATGCACTCAAGCAAACACAAACAGCACAGCACGATGCGTATTTTTTTTAAATTGACAAAATAAATCAAAAATAAATCAAAAATAAAAATAAGTGGAAAAGGCGACAGCAGGAGCAAAGACAAGCAGCGCAGCTTGATGCGTAGTAAAAAAAATAATAAATAGACAACTGGTCGACCTCATTAGAAATAAAAACCCAAAAGATTAGATAGACAAACAAACAAACACATAAATGTGGAGAGAAGGGCAGTGCGCGCAGGAGCAAAGGTAAACAGCAGACAGACCTGAATCCTTATCTTTACAAGGTCGACCTCAGAACTTTGTTCAGTTTGTCTCGGTGACGGATAATGGAAGGAAGGGCAGGCAACTGGTCGACTTCATTTAAATAAACAAATAAAAAATAAGATAAACTCTCAGGAATAGATAAATAATAACAAAAAAATTGTAAAGTGGAGAAAGCGAGAGCGCGCGAATGCACTCAAGCAAACACAAACAGCACAGCACGATGCGTATTTTTTTTAAATTGACAAAATAAATCAAAAATAAAAATAAGTGGAAAAGGCGAGAGTGCGCGAGCACACAGGAGCAAAGACAAGCAGCGCAGCTTGATGCGTAGTAAAAAAATAATAAATAGACAACTGGTCGACCTCATTAGAAATAAAAACCCAAAAGATTAGATAGACAAACAAACAAACACATAAATGTGGAGAGAAGGGCAGTGCGCGCAGGAGCAAAGGTAAACAGCAGACAGACCTGAATCCTTATCTTTACAAGGTCGACCTCAGAACTTTGTTCAGTTTGTCTCGGTGACGGATAATGGAAGGAAGGGCAGGCAACTGGTCGACTTCATTTAAATAAACAAATAAAAAATAAGATAAACTCTCAGGAATAGATAAATAATAACAAAAAAATTGTAAAGTGGAGAAAGCGAGAGCGCGCGAATGCACTCAAGCAAACACAAACAGCACAGCACGATGCGTATTTTTTTTAAATTGACAAAATAAATCAAAAATAAATCAAAAATAAAAATAAGTGGAAAAGGCGAGAGTGCGCGAGCACACAGGAGCAAAGACAAGCAGCGCAGCTTGATGCGTAGTAAAAAAAATAATAAATAGACAACTGGTCGACCTCATTAGAAATAAAAACCCAAAAGATTAGATAGACAAACAAACAAACACATAAATGTGGAGAGAAGGGCAGTGCGCGCAGGAGCAAAGGTAAACAGCAGACAGACCTGAATCCTTATCTTTACAAGGTCGACCTCAGAACTTTGTTCAGTTTGTCTCGGTGACGGATAATGGAAGGAAGGGCAGGCAACTGGTCGACTTCATTTAAATAAACAAATAAAAAATAAGATAAACTCTCAGGAATAGATAAATAATAACAAAAAAATTGTAAAGTGGAGAAAGCGAGAGCGCGCGAATGCACTCAAGCAAACACAAACAGCACAGCACGATGCGTATTTTTTTTTAAAATTGACAAAATAAATCAAAAATAAATCAAAAATAAAAATAAGTGGAAAAGGCGAGAGTGCGCGAGCACACAGGAGCAAAGACAAGCAGCGCAGCTTGATGCGTAGTAAAAAAAATAATAAATAGACAACTGGTCGACCTCATTAGAAATAAAAACCCAAAAGATTAGATAGACAAACAAACAAACACATAAATGTGGAGAGAAGGGCAGTGCGCGCAGGAGCAAAGGTAAACAGCAGACAGACCTGAATCCTTATCTTTACAAGGTCGACCTCAGAACTTTGTTCATTTTGTCTCGGTGACGGATAATGGAAGGAAGGGCAGGCAACTGGTCGACTTCATTTAAATAAACAAATAAAAAATAAGATAAACCCTCAGGAATAGATAAATAATAACAAAAAAATTGTAAAGTGGAGAAAGCGAGAGCGCGCGAATGCACTCAAGCAAACACAAACAGCACAGCACGATGCGTATTTTTTTTAAATTGACAAAATAAATCAAAAATAAATCAAAAATAAAAATAAGTGGAAAAGGCGAGCACACAGGAGCAAAGACAAGCAGCGCAGCTTGATGCGTAGTAAAAAAAATAATAAATAGACAACTGGTCGACCTCATTAGAAATAAAAACCCAAAAGATTAGATAGACAAACAAACAAACACATAAATGTGGAGAGAAGGGCAGTGCGCGCAGGAGCAAAGGTAAACAGCAGACAGACCTGAATCCTTATCTTTACAAGGTCGACCTCAGAACTTTGTTCAGTTTGTCTCGGTGACGGATAATGGAAGGAAGGGCAGGCAACTGGTCGACTTCATTTAAATAAACAAATAAAAAATAAGATAAACTCTCAGGAATAGATAAATAATAACAAAAAAATTGTAAAGTGGAGAAAGCGAGAGCGCGCGAATGCACTCAAGCAAACACAAACAGCACAGCACGATGCGTATTTTCTTTAAAATTGACAAAATAAATCAAAAATAAAAATAAGTGGAAAAGGCGAGAGTGCGCGAGCACACAGGAGCAAAGACAAGCAGCGCAGCCTGATGCGTAGTAAAAAAATAATAAATAGACAACTGGTCGTCCTCATTAGAAATAAAAACCCAAAAGATTAGATAGACCAACAAACAAACACATAAATGTGGAGAGAAGGGCAGTGCGGGCAGGAGCAAAGGTAAACAGCAGACAGACCTGAATCCTTATATTTACAAGGTCGACCTCAGAACTTTGTTCAGTTTGTCTCGGTGCCGGATAATGGAAGGAAGGGCACGCAACTGGTCGACTTCATTTAAATAAACAAATAAAAAAAAATAAACTCTCAGGAATAGATAAATCATAACAAAAAAATTGTAAAGTGGAGAAAGCGAGAGCGCGCGAATGCACTCAAGCAAACACAAACAGCACAGCATGATGCGTATTTTTTTTTAAAAATTGACAAAATAAATCAAAAATGAATCAAAAATAAAAATAAGTGGAAAAGGCGAGAGTGCGCGAGCACACAGGAGCAAAGACAAGCAGCGCAGCGTGATGCGTAGTAAAAAAAATAATAAATAGACAACTGGTCGACCTCATTAGAAATAAAAACCCAAAAGAGTAGATAGACAAACAAACAAACACATAAATGTGGAGAGAAGGGCAGTGCGCGCAGGAGCAAAGGTAAACAGCAGACAGACCTGAATCCTTATCTTTACAAGGTCGACCTCAGAACTTTGTTCAGTTTGTCTCGGTGACGGATAATGGAAGGAAGGGCAGGCAACTGGTCGACTTCATTTAAATAAACAAATAAAAAATAAGATAAACTCTCAGGAATAGATAAATAATAACAAAAAAATTGTAAAGTGGAGAAAGCGAGAGCGCGCGAATGCACTCAAGCAAACACAAACAGCACAGCACGATGCGTATTTTTTTTAAAATTGACAAAATAAATCAAAAATAAAAATAAGTGGAAAAGGCGAGAGTGCGCGAGC
>NW_025959886.1:46579-80345 GCF_023159225.1 Perognathus longimembris pacificus | reverse complement strand
AACAGCACAGCACGATGCGTATTTTTTTTTAAATTGACAAAATAAATCAAAAATAAATCAAAAATAAAAATAAGTGGAAAAGGCGAGAGTGCGCGAGCACACAGGAGCAAAGACAAGCAGCGCAGCTTGATGCGTAGTAAAAAAAATAATAAATAGACAACTGGTCGACCTCATTAGAAATAAAAACCCAAAAGATGAGATAGACAAACAAACAAACACATAAATGTGGAGAGAAGGGCAGTGCGCGCAGGAGCAAAGGTAAACAGCAGACAGACCTGAATCCTTATCTTTACAAGGTCGACCTCAGAACTTTGTTCAGGTTGTCTCGGTTACGGATAATGGAAGGCAGGGCAGGCAACTGGTCGACTTCATTTAAATAAACAAATAAAAAATAAGATAAACTCTCAGGAATAGATAAATAATAACAAAAAAATTGTAAAGTGGAGAAAGCGAGAGCGCGCGAATGCACTCAAGCAAACACAAACAGCACAGCACGATGCGTATTTTTTTTTAAAATTGACAAAATGAATCAAAAATAAATCAAAAATAAAAATAAGTGGAAAAGGCGAGAGTGCGCGAGCACACAGGAGCAAAGACAAGCAGCGCAGCTTGATGCGTAGTGAAAAAAAAATAAATAGACAACTGGTCGACCTCATTAGAAATAAAAACCCAAAAGATTAGATAGACAAACAAACAAACACATAAATGTGGAGAGAAGGCAGTGTGCGCAGGAGCAAAGGTAAACAGCAGACAGACCTGATTCCTTATCTTTACAAGGTCGACCTCAGAACTTTGTTCAGTTTATCTCGGTGACGGATAATGGAAGGAAGGGCAGGCAACTGGTCGACTTCATTTAAATAAACAAATAAAAAATAAGATAAACTCTCAGGAATAGATAAATAATAACAAAAAAATTGTAAAGTGGAGAAAGCGAGAGCGCGCGAATGCACTCAAGCAAACACAAACAGCACAGCACGATGCGTATTTTTTTTTTAAATTGACAAAATAAATCAAAAATAAATCAAAAATAAAATAAGTGGAAAAGGCGAGAGTGCGCGAGCACACAGGAGCAAAGACAAGCAGCGCAGCTTGGTGCGTAGTAAAAAAAATAATAAATAGACAACTGGTTGACCTCATTAGAAATAAAAACACAAAAGATTTGATAGACAAACAAACAAACACATAAATGTGGAGAGAAGGGCAGTGCGCGCAGGAGCAAAGGTAAACAGCAGACAGACCTGAATCCTTATCTTTACAAGGTCGACCTCAGAACTTTGTTCAGTTTGTCTCGGTGACGGATAATGGAAGGAAGGGCAGGCAACTGGTCGACTTCATTTAAATAAACAAATAAAAAATAAGATAAACTCTCAGGAATAGATAAATAATAACAAAAAAATTGTAAAGTGGAGAAAGCGAGAGCGCGCGAATGCACTCAAGCAAACACAAACAGCACAGCACGATGCGTATTTTTTTTTAAATTGACAAAATAAATCAAAAATAAATCAAAAATAAAAATAAGTGGAAAGGCGAGAGTGCGCGAGCACACAGGAGCAAAGACAAGCAGCGCAGCTTGGTGCGTAGTAAAAAAAATAATAAATAGACAACTGGTTGACCTCATTAGAAATAAAAACCAAAAGATTTGATAGACAAACAAACACAAACACATAAATGTGGAGAGAAGGGCAGTGCGCGCAGGAGCAAAGGTAAACAGCAGACAGACCTGAATCCTTATCTTTACAAGGTCGACCTCAGAACTTTGTTCAGTTTGTCTCGGTGACGGATAATGGAAGGAAGGGCAGGCAACTGGTCGACTTCATTTAAATAAACAAATAAAAAATAAGATAAACTCTCAGGAATAGATAATAATAACAAAAAATTGTAACGTGCAGAAAGCGAGAATGCGCGAATGCACTCAAGCAAACACAAACAGCACAGCACGATGCGTATTTTTTTTTTAAAAATTGACAAAATAAATCAAAAATAAATCAAAAATAAAAATAAGTGGAAAAGGCGAGAGTGCGCGAGCACACAGGAGCAAAGACAAGCAGCGCAGCTTGATGCGTAGTAAAAAAAATAATAAATAGACAACTGGTCGACCTCATTAGAAATAAACACCCAAAAGATGAGATAGACAAACAAACAAAACACATAAATGTGGAGAGAAGGGCAGTGTGCGCAGGAAGCAAAGGTAAACAGCAGACAGACCTGATTCCTTATCTTTACAAGGTGGACCTCAGAACTTTGTTCAGTTTATCTCGGTGACGGATAATGGAAGGAAGGGCAGGCACTGGTCGACTTCATTTAAATAAACAAATAAAAAATAAGATAAACTCTCAGGAATAGATAAATAATAACAAAAAAAATTGTAAAGTGGAGAAAGCGAGAGCGCGCGAATGCACTCAAGCAAACACAAACAGCACAGCACGATGCGTATTTTTTTTAAATTGACAAAATAAATCAAAAATAAATCAAAAATAAAAATAAGTGGAAAAGGCGAGAGTGCGCGAGCACACAGGAGCAAAGACAAGCAGCGCAGCTTGGTGCGTAGTAAAAAAAATAATAAATAGACAAACTGGTTGACCTCATTAGAAATAAAAACCCAAAAGATTTGATAGACAAACAAACAAACACATAAATGTGGAGAGAAGGGGCAGTGCGCGCAGGAGCAAAGGTAAACAGCAGACAGACCTGAATCCTTATCTTTACAAGGTCGACCTCAGAACTTTGTTCAGTTTGTCTCGGTGACGGATAATGGAAGGAAGGGCAGGCAACTGGTCGACTTCATTTAAATAAACAAATAAAAAATAAGATAAACTCTCAGGAATAGATAAATAATAACAAAAAATTGTAACGTGCAAAAAGCGAGAACGCGCGAATGCACTCAAGCAAACACAAACAGCACAGCACGATGCGTATTTTTTTTTTAAATTGACAAAATAAATCAAAAATAAATCAAAAATAAAAATAAGTGGAAAAGGCGAGAGTGCGCGAGCACACAGGAGCAAAGACAAGCAGCGCAGCTTGATGCGTAGTAAAAAAAATAATAAATAGACAACTGGTCGACCTCATTAGAAATAAACACCCAAAGATGAGATAGACAAACAAACAAACACATAAATCTGGAGAGAAGGGCAGTGCCCGCAAGATCAAAGGGAAACAGCAGACAGACCTGATTCCTTATCTTTACAAGGTCGACCTCAGAACTTTGTTCAGTTTGTCTCGGTGACGGATAATGGAAGAAGGGCAGGCAACTGGTCGACTTCATTTAAATAAACAAATAAAAAATAGATAAACTCTCAGGAATAGATAAATAATAACAAAAAAATTGTAAAGTGGAGAAAGCGAGAGCGCGCGAATGCACTCAAGCAAACACAAACAGCACAGCACGATGCGTATTTTTTTAAATTGACAAAATAAATCAAAAATAAATCAAAAATAAAAATAAGTGGAAAAGGCGTGAGTGCGCGAGCACACAGGAGCAAAGACAAGCAGTGCAGCTTGATGCGTAGTAAAAAAAAATAATAAATAGACAACTGGTCGACCTCATTATTAATAAAAACCCAAAAGATTAGATAGACAAACAAACAAACACATAAATGTGGAGAGAAGGGCAGTGCGCGCAGGAGCAAAGGTAAACAGCAGACAGACCTGAATCCTTATATTTACAAGGTCGACCTCAGAACTTTGTTCAGTTTGTCTCGGTGACGGATAATGGAAGGAAGGGCAGGCAACTGGTCGACTTCATTTAAATAAAGAAATAAAAAATAAGATAAACTCTCAGGAATAGATAAATCATAACAAAAAAATTGTAAAGTGGAGAAAGCGAGAGCGCGCGAATGCCCTCAAGCAAACACAAACAGCACAGCACGATGCGTATTTTTTTTAAAATTGACAAAATAAATCAAAAATAAATCAAAAATAAAAATAAGTGGAAAAGGCGAGTGTGCGCGAGCACACAGGAGCAAAGACAAGCAGCGCAGCTTGATGCGTAGTAAAAAAAATAATAAATAGACAACTGGTCGACCTCATTAGAAATAAAAAGCCAAAAGATTAGATAGACAAACAAACAAACACATAAATTGTGGAGAGAAGGGCAGTGCGCGCAGGAGCAAAGGTAAACAGCAGACAGACCTGAATCCTTATCTTTACAAGGTCGACCTCAGAACTTTGTTCAGTTTGTCTCGGTGACGGATAATGGAAGGAAGGGCAGGGAACTGGTCCACTTCATTTAAATAAACAAATAAAAAATAAGATAACTCTCAGGAATAGATAAATCATAACAAAAAAATTGAAAAGTGGAGAAAGGGAGAGCGCGTGAATGCACTCAATCAAACACAAACAGCACAGCACGATGCGTATTTTTTTTAAATTGACAAAATAAATCAAAAATAAATCAAAAATAAAAATAAGTGGAAAAGGCGAGTGTGCGCGAGCACACAGAGCAAAGACAAGCAGCGCCGCTTGATGCGTAGTAAAAAAAATAATAAATAGACAACTGGTCGACCTCATTAGAAATAAAAACCCAAAACATTAGATAGACAAACAAACAAACACATAAATGTGGAGAGAAGGGCAGTGCGCGCAGGAGCAAAGGTAAACAGCAGACAGACCTGAATCCTTATCTTTACAAGGTCGACCTCAGAACTTTGTTCAGTTTGTCTCGGTGACGGATAATGGAAGGAAGGGCAGGCAACTGGTCGACTTCATTTAAATAAACAAATAAAAAAATAAGATAAACTCTCAGGAATAGATAAATAATAACAAAAAAATTGTAAAGTGGAGAAAGCGAGGGCGCGCGAATGCACTCAAGCAAACACAAACAGCACAGCACGATGCGTATATTTTTTTTAAATTGACAAAATAAATCAAAAATAAATCAAAAATAAAAATAAGTGGAAAAGGCGAGAGTGCGCGAGACCACAGGAGCAAAGAAAAGCAGCGCAGCTCTATGCGTAGTAAAAAAAATAATAAATAGACAACTGGTCGACCTCATTAGAAATAAAAACCCAAAAGATAAGATAGACAAACAAACACATAAATGTGGAGAGAAGGGCAGTGCGGGCAGGAGCAAAGGTAAACAGCAGACAGACCTGAATCCTCATCTTTACAAGGTCGACCTCAGATCTTTGTGCAGTTTGTCTCGGTGACGGATAATGGAAGGAAGGGCAGGCAACTGGTCGACTTCATTTAAATAAACAAATAAAAAAATAAAAATAAGATAAACTCTCAGGAATAGATAAATAATAACAAAAAAATTGTAAAGTGGAGAAAGCGAGAGCGCGCGAATGCACTCAAGCAAACACAAACAGCACAGCACGATGCGTATTTTTTTTAAATTGACAAAATAAATAAAAAATAAATCAAAATAAAAATAAGTGGAAAAGGCGAGTGTGTGCGAGCACACAGGAGCAAAGACAAGCAGCGCAGCTTGATGCGTAGTAAAAAAAATAATAAATAGACAACTGGTCGACCTCATTAGAAATAAAAACCCAAAAGATTAGATAGACAAACAAACAAACACATAAATGTGGAGAGAAGGGCAGTGCGCGCAGGAGCAAAGGTAAACAGCAGACAGACCTGAATCCTTATCTTTACAAGGTCGACCTCAGAACTTTGTTCAGTTTGTCTCGGTGACGGATAATGGAAGGAACTGCAGGCAACTGGTCGACTTCATTTAAATAAAGAAATAAAAAATAAGATAAACTCTCAGGAATAGATAAATCATAACATAAAAAATTGTAAAGTGGAGAAAGCGAGAGCGCGCGAATGCACTCAAGCAAACACAAACAGCACAGCACAATGCGTATTTTTTTTAAAATTGACAAAATAAATAAAAAAAAAATCAAAAATAAAAATAAGTGGTAAAGGCGAGTGTGCGCGAGCACACAGGAGCAAAGACAAGCAGCGCAGCTTGATGCGTAGTAAAAAAAATAATAAATAGACAACTGGTCGACCTCATTAGAAATAAAAACCCAAAAGATTAGATAGACAAACAAACAAACACATAAATGTGGAGAGAAGGGCAGTGCGCGCAGGAGCAAAGGTAAACAGCAGACAGACCTGAATCCTTATCTTTACAAGGTCGACCTCAGAACTTTGTTCAGTTTGTCTCGGTGACGGATAATGGAAGGAAGGGCAGGGAACTGGTCGACTTCATTTAAATAAACAAATAAAAAATAAGATAAACTCTCAGGAATAGATAAATCATAACAAAAAAATTGTAAAGTGGAGAAAGGGAGAGCGCGTGAATGCACTCAATCAAACACAAACCGCACAGCAGGATGCGTATTTTTTTTAAATTGACAAAATAAATCAAAAATAAATCAAAAATAAAAATAAGTGGAAAAGGCGAGTGTGCGCGAGCACACAGGAGCAAAGACAAGCAGCGCAGCTTGATGCGTAGTAAAAAAAATAATAAATAGACAACTGGTCGACCTCATTAGAAATAAAAACCCAAAACATTAGATAGACAAACAAACAAACACATAAATGTGGAGAGAAGGGCAGTGCGCGCAGGAGCAAAGGTAAACAGCAGACAGACCTGAATCCTTATCTTTACAAGGTCGACCTCAGAACTTTGTTCAGTTTGTCTCGGTGACGGATAATGGAAGGAAGGGCAGGCAACTGGTCGACTTCATTTAAATAAACAAATAAAAAATAAGATAAACTCTCAGGAATAGATAATCATAACAAAAAAAATTGTAAAGTGGAGAAAGGGAGAGCGCGTGAATGCACTCAATCAAACACAAACAGCACAGCACGATGCGTATATTTTTTTAAATTGACAAAATAAATCAAAAATAAATCAAAAATAAAAATAAGTGGAAAAGGCGAGAGTGCGCGAGCCCACAGGAGCAAAGAAAAGCAGCGCAGCTCTATGCGTAGTAAAAAAAATAATAAATAGACAACTGGTCGACCTCATTAGAAATAAAAACCCAAAAGATAAGATAGACAAACAAACACATAAATGTGGAGAGAAGGGCAGTGCGGGCAGGAGCAAAGGTAAACAGCAGACAGACCTGAATCCTCATCTTTACAAGGTCGACCTCAGATCTTTGTGCAGTTTGTCTCGGTGACGGATAATGGAAGGAAGGGCAGGCAACTGGTCGACTTCATTTAAATAAACAAATAAAAAATAAAAAATAAGATAAACTCTCAGGAATAGATAAATAATAACAAAAAAATTGTAAAGTGGAGAAAGCGAGAGCGCGCGAATGCACTCAAGCAAACACAAACAGCACAGCACGATGCGTATTTTTTTTAAATTGACAAAATAAATCAAAAATAAATCAAAAATAAAAATAAGTGGAAAAGGCGAGAGTGTGCGAGCACACAGGAGCAAAGACAAGCAGCGCAGCTTGATGCGTAGTAAAAAAAATAATAAATAGACAACTGGTCGACCTCATTAGAAATAAAAACCCAAAAGATTAGATAGACAAACAAACAAACACATAAATGTGGATAGAAGGGCAGTGCGCGCAGGAGCAAAGGTAAACAGCAGACAGACCTGAATCCTTATCTTTACAAGTCGACCTCAGAACTTTGTTCAGTTTGTCTCGGTGACGGATAATGGAAGGAAGGGCAGGGAACTGGTCGACTTCATTTAAATAAACAAATAAAAAATAAGATAAACTCTCAGGAATAGATAAATCATAACAAAAAAAATTGTAAAGTGGAGAAAGGGAGAGCGCGTGAATGCACTCAATCAAACACAAACAGCACAGCACGATGCGTATTTTTTTTTAAATTGACAAAATATATCAAAAATAAATCAAAAATAAAAATAAGTGGAAAAGGCGAGTGTGCGCGAGCACACAGGAGCAAAGACAAGCAGCGCAGCTTGATGCGTAGTAAAAAAAATAATAAATAGACAACTGGTCGACCTCATTAGAAATAAAAAACCCAAAAGATTAGATAGACAAACAAACAAACACATAAATGTGGAGAGAAGGGCAGTGCGCGCAGGAGCAAAGGTAAACAGCAGACAGACCTGAATCCTTATCTTTACAAGGTCGACCTCAGAACTTTGTTCAGTTTGTCTCGGTGACGATAATGGAAGGAACTGCAGGCAACTGGTCGACTTCATTTAAATAAAGAAATAAAAAATAAGATAAACTCTCAGGAATAGATAAATCATAACATAAAAAATTGTAAAGTGGAGAAAGCGAGAGCGCGCGAATGCACTCAAGCAAACACAAACAGCACAGCACAATGCGTATTTTTTTTAAAATTGACAAAATAAATAAAAAAAAATCAAAAATAAAAATAAGTGGTAAAGGCGAGTGTGCGCGAGCACACAGGAGCAAAGACAAGCAGCGCAGCTTGATGCGTAGTAAAAAAAATAATAAATAGACAACTGGTCGACCTCATTAGAAATAAAAACCCAAAAGATTAGATAGACAAACAAACAAACACATAAATGTGGAGAGAAGGGCAGTGCGCGCAGGAGCAAAGGTAAACAGCAGACAGACCTGAATCCTTATCTTTACAAGGTCGACCTCAGAACTTTGTTCAGTTTGTCTCGGTGACGGATAATGGAAGGAAGGGCAGGGAACTGGTCCACTTCATTTAAATAAACAAATAAAAAATAAGATAAACTCTCAGGAATAGATAAATCATAACAAAAAAATTGTAAAGTGGAGAAAGGGAGAGCGCGTGAATGCACTCAATCAAACACAAACAGCACAGCACGATGCGTATTTTTTTTAAATTGACAAAATAAATCAAAAATAAATCAAAACTAAAAATAAGTGGAAAAGGCGAGTGTGCGCGAGCACACAGGAGCAAAGACAAGCAGCGCAGCTTGATGCGTAGTAAAAAAAATAATAAATAGACAACTGGTCGACCTCATTAGAAATAAAAACCCAAAACATTAGATAGACAAACAAACAAACACATAAATGTGGAGAGAAGGGCAGTGCGCGCAGGAGCAAAGGTAAACAGCAGACAGACCTGAATCCTTATCTTTACAAGGTCGACCTCAGAACTTTGTTCAGTTTGTCTCGGTGACGGATAATGGAAGGAAGGGCAGGCAACTGGTCGACTTCATTTAAATAAACAAATAAAAAATAAGATAAACTCTCAGGAATAGATAAATAATAACAAAAAAATTGTAAAGTGGAGAAAGCGAGGGCGCGCGAATGCACTCAAGCAAACACAAACAGCACAGCACGATGCGTATATTTTTTTTAAATTGACAAAATAAATCAATAATAAATCAAAAATAAAAATAAGTGGAAAAGGCGAGAGTGCGCGAGACCACAGGAGCAAAGAAAAGCAGCGCAGCTCTATGCGTAGTAAAAAAAATAATAAATAGACAACTGGTCGACCTCATTAGAAATAAAAACCCAAAAGATAAGATAGACAAACAAACACATAAATGTGGAGAGAAGGGCAGTGCGGGCAGGAGCAAAGGTAAACAGCAGACAGACCTGAATCCTCATCTTTACAAGGTCGACCTCAGATCTTTGTGCAGTTTGTCTCGGTGACGGATAATGGAAGGAAGGGCAGGCAACTGGTCGACTTCATTTAAATAAACAAATAAAAAATAAAAAATAAGATAAACTCTCAGGAATAGATAAATAATAACAAAAAAATTGTAAAGTGGAGAAAGCGAGAGCGCGCGAATGCACTCAAGCAAACACAAACAGCACAGCACGATGCGTATTTTTTTTTAAATTGACAAAATAAATCAAAAATAAATCAAAAATAAAAATAAGTGGAAAAGGCGAGAGTGTGCGAGCACACAGGAGCAAAGACAAGCAGCGCAGCTTGATGCGTAGTAAAAAAAATAATAAATAGACAACTGGTCGACCTCATTAGAAATAAAAACCCAAAAGATTAGATAGACAAACAAACAAACACATAAATGTGGAGAGAAGGGCAGTGCGCGCAGGAGCAAAGGTAAACAGCAGACAGACCTGAATCCTTATCTTTACAAGGTCGACCTCAGAACTTTGTTCAGTTTGTCTCGGTGACGGATAATGGAAGGAAGGGCAGGGAACTGGTCGACTTCATTTAAATAAACAAATAAAAAATAAGATAAACTCTCAGGAATAGATAAATCATAACAAAAAAATTGTAAAGTGGAGAAAGGGAGAGCGCGTGAATGCACTCAATCAAACACAAACAGCACAGCACGATGCGTATTTTTTTTTAAATTGACAAAATAAATCAAAAATAAATCAAAAATAAAAATAAGTGGAAAAGGCGAGTGTGCGCGAGCACACAGGAGCAAAGACAAGCAGCGCAGCTTGATGCGTAGTAAAAAAAATAATAAATAGACAACTGGTCGACCTCATTAGAAATAAAAACCCAAAAGATTAGATAGACAAACAAACAAACACATAAATGTGGAGAGAAGGGCAGTGCGCGCAGGAGCAAAAGTAAACAGCAGACAGACCTGAATCCTTATCTTTACAAGGTCGACCTCAGAACTTTGTTCAGTTTGTCTCGGTGACGGAAATGGAAGGAAGGGCAGGCAACTGGTCGACTTCATTTAAATAAACAAATAAATAATAAGATAAACTCTCAGGAATAGATAAATAATAACAAAAAAATTGTAAAGTGGAGAAAGCGAGAGTACGCGAATGCACTCAAGCAAACACAAACAGCACAGTACGATGCGTATTTTTTTTAAATTGACAAAATAAATCAAAAATAAATCAAAAATAAAAATAAGTGGAAAAGGCGACAGTGCGCGAGCGCACAGGAGCAAAGACAAGCAGCGCAGCTTGATGCGTAGTAAAAAAAAATAATAAATAGACAACTGGTCGACCTCATTAGAAATAAAACCCCAAAAGATTAGAAAGACAAACAAACAAACACATAAATGTGGAGAGAAGGGCAGTGCGCGCAGGAGCAAAGGTAAACAGCAGACAGACCTGAATCCTTATCTTTACAAGGTCGACCTCAGAACTTTGTTCAGTTTGTCTCGGTGACGGATAATGGAAGGAAGGGCAGGCAACTGGTCGACTTCATTTAAATAAACAAATAAAAAATAAGATACACTCTCAGGAATAGATAAATAATAACAAAAAAATTGTAAAGTGGAGAAAGCGAGAGCGAGCGAATGCACTCAAGCAAACACAAACAGCACAGCACGATGCGTATTTTTTTTTAAATTGACAAAATAAATCAAAAATAAATCAAAAATAAAAATAAGTGGAAAAGGCGAGAGTGCGCGAGCACACAGGAGCAAAGACAAGCAGCGCAGCTTGATGCGTAGTAAAAAAAATAATAAATAGACAACTGGTCGACCTCATTAGAAATAAAAACCCAAAACATTAGATAGACAAACAAACAAACACATAAATGTGGAGAGAAGTGCAGTGCGCGCAGGAGCAAAGGTAAACAGCAGACAGACCTGAATCCTTATCTTTACAAGGTCGACCTCAGAACTTTGTTCAGTTTTTCTCGGTGACGGATAATGGAAGGAAGGGCAGGCAACTGGTCGACTTCATTTAAATAAACAAATTAAAAATAAGATAAACTCTCAGGAATAGATAAATAATAACAAAAAAATTGTAAAGTGGAGAAAGCGAGAGCGCGCGAATGCACTCAAGCAAACACAAACAGCACAGCACGATGCGTATTTTTTTTAAAATTGACAAATAAATCAAAAATAAATCAAAAATAAAAATAAGTGGAAAAGGCGAGAGTGCGCGAGCACACAGGAGCAAAGACAAGCAGCGCAGCTTGATGCGTAGTAAAAAAAAATAATAAATAGACAACTGGTCGACCTCATTAGAAATAAAAACCCAAAAGATTAGATAGACAAACAAACACATAAATGTGGAGAGAAGGGCAGTGCGCGCAGGAGCAAAGGTAAACAGCAGACAGACCTGAATCCTTATCTTTACAAGGTCGACCTCAGAACTTTGTTCAGTTTGTCTCGGTGACGGATAATGGAAGGAAGGGCAGGCAACTGGTCGACTTCATTTAAATAAACAAATAAAAAATAAGATAAACTCTCAGGAATAGATAAATAATAACAAAAAAATTGTAAAGTGGAGAAAGCGAGAGCGCGCGAATGCACTCAAGCAACACAAACAGCACAGCACGATGCGTATTTTTTTTTAAAATTGACAAAATGAATCAAAAATAAATCAAAAATAAAAATAAGTGGAAAAGGCGAGAGTGCGCGAGCACACAGGAGCAAAGACAAGCAGCGCAGCTTGATGCGTAGTGAAAAAAAAATAAATAGACAACTGGTCGACCTCATTAGAATAAAAACCAAAAGATTAGATAGACAAACAAACAAACACATAAATGTGGAGAGAAGGGCAGTGTGCGCAGGAGCAAAGGTAAACAGCAGACAGACCTGATTCCTTATCTTTAAAAGGTCGACCTCAGAACTTTGTTCAGTTTGTCTCGGTGACGGATAATGGAAGGAAGGGCAGGCAACTGGTCGACTTCATTTAAATAAACAAATAAAAAATAAGATAAACTCTCAGGAATAGATAAATAATAACAAAAAAAATTGTAAATTGGAGAAAGCGAGAGCGCGCGAATGCACTCAAGCAAACACAAACAGCACAGCACGATGCGTATTTTTTTAAAATTGACAAAATAAATCAAAAATAAATCAAAAATAAAAATAAGTGGAAAAGGCGAGAGTGCGCGAGCACACAGGAGCAAAGACAAGCAGCGCAGCTTGATGCGTAGTAAAAAAAATAATAAATAGACAACTGGTCGACCTCATTAGAAATAAAAACCCAAAAGATGAGATAGACAAACAAACACATAAATGTGGAGAGAAGGGCAGTGCGCGCAAGATCAAAGGTAAACAGCAGACAGACCTGATTCCTTATCTTTACAAGGTCGACCTCAGAACTTTGTTCAGTTTGTCTCGGTGACGGATAATGGAAGGAAGGGCAGGCAACTGGTCGACTTCATTTAAATAAACAAATAAAAAATAAGATAAACTCTCAGGAATAGATAAATAATAACAAAAAAATTGTAAAGTGGAGAAAGCGAGAGCGCGCGAATGCACTCAAGCAAACACAAACAGCACAGCACGATGCGCATTTTTTTTAAAATTGACAAAATAAATCAAAAATAAATCAAAAATAAAAATAAGTGAAAAAGGCGAGAGTGCGCGAGCACACAGGAGCAAAGACAAGCAGCGCAGCTTGATGCGTAGTAAAAAAAATAATAAATAGACAACTGGTCGACCTCATTAGAAATAAAAACCCAAACGATTAGATAGACAAACAACAAACACATAAATGTGGAGAGAAGGGCAGTGCGGGAAGGAGCAAAGGTAAACAGCAGACAGACCTGAATCCTTATCTTTACAAGGTCGACCTCAGAACTTTGTTCAGTTTGTCTCGGTGACGGATAATGGAAGGAAGGGCAGACAACTGGACGATTTCATTTAAATAAACAAATAAAAAATAAGATAAACACTCAAAGAATATATAAATAATAACAAAAAAAATTGTAAAGTGGAGAAAGCGAGAGCGCGCGAATGCACTCAAGCAAACACAAACAGCACAGCACGATGCGTATTTTTTTTAAATTGACAAAATAAATCAAAAATAAATCAAAAATAAAAATAAGTGGAAAAGGCGAGAGTGTGCGAGCACACAGGAGCAAAGACAAGCAGCGCAGCTTGATGCGTAGTAAAAAAAATAACAAATAGACAACTGGTCGACCTCATTAGAAATAAAAACCCAAAAGATTAGATAGACAAACAAACAAACACATAAATGTGGAGAGAAGGGCAGTGCGCGCAGGAGCAAAGGTAAACAGCAGACAGACCTGAATCCTTATCTTTACAAGGTCGACCTCAGAACTTTGTTCAGTTTGTCTCGGTGACGGATAATGGAAGGAAGGGCAGGCAACTGGTCGACTTCATTTAAATAAACAAATAAAAAATAAGATAAACTCTCAGGAATAGATAAATCATAACAAAAAAATTGTAAAGTGGAGAAAGCGAGAGCCCGCGAATGCAATCAATCAAACACAAACAGCACAGCACGATGCGTATTTTTTTTAAATTGACAAAATAAATCAAAAATAAATCAAAAATAAGAATAAGTGGAAAAGGCGAGTGTGCGCGAGCACACAGGAGCAAAGACAAGCAGCGCAGCTTGATGCGTAGTAAAAAAAATAATAAATAGACAACTGGTCGACCTCATTAGAAATAAAAACCCAAAACATTAGATAGACAAACAAACAAACACATAAATATGGAGAGAAGTGCAGTGCGCGCAGGAGCAAAGGTAAACAGCAGACAGACCTGAATCCTTATCTTTACAAGGTCGACCTCAGAACTTTGTTCAGTTTGTCTCGGTGACGGATAATGGAAGGAAGGGCAGGCAACTGGTCGACTTCATTTAAATAAACAAATTTAAAATAAGATAAACTCTCAGGAATAGATAAATAATAACAAAAAAATTGTAAAGTGGAGAAAGCGAGAGCGCGCGAATGCACTCAAGCAAACACAAACAGCACAGCACGATGCGTATTTTTTTTAAATTGACAAAATAAATCAAAAATAAATCAAAAATAAAAATAAGTGGAAAAGGCGAGAGTGCGCGAGCACACAGGAGCAAAGACAAGCAGCGCAGCTTGATGCGTAGTAAAAAAAATAATAAATAGACAACTGGTCGACCTCATTAGAAATAAAAACCCAAAAGATGAGATAGACAAACAAACAAACACATAAATGTGGAGAGAAGGGAAGTGCGCGCAGGAGCAAAGGTAAACAGCAGACAGACCTGAATCCTTATCTTTACAAGGTCGACCTCAGAACTTTGTTCAGGTTGTCTCGGTGACGGATAATGGAAGGCAGGGCAGGCAACTGGTCGACTTCATTTAAATAAACAAATAAAAAATAAGATAAACTCTCAGGAATAGATAAATAATAACAAAAAAATTGTAAAGTGGAGAAAGCGAGAGCGCGTGAATGCACTCAAGCAAACACAAACAGCACAGCACGATGCGTATTTTTTTTTAAAATTGACAAAATGAATCAAAAATAAATCAAAAATAAAAATAAGTGGAAAAGGCGAGAGTGCGCGAGCACACAGGAGCAAAGACAAGCAGCGCAGCTTGATGCGTAGTGAAAAAAAAATAAATAGACAACTGGTCGACCTCATTAGAAATAAAAACCCAAAAGATTAGATAGACAAACAAACAAACACATAAATGTGGAGAGAAGGGCAGTGCGGGCAGGAGCAAACGTAAACAGCAGACAGACCTGAATCCTTATCTTTACAAGGTCGACCTCAGAACTTTGTTCAGTTTGTCTCGGTGACGGATAATGGAAGGAAGGGCAGACAACTGGACGACTTCATTTAATAAACAAATAAAAAATAAGATAAACTCTCAAGTATATATAAATAATAACAAAAAAATTGTAAAGTGGAGAAAGCGAGAGCGCGCGAATGCACTCAAGCAAACACAAACAGCACAGCACGATGCGTATTTTTTTTTAAATTGGCAAAATAAATCAAAAATAAATCAAAAATAAAAATAAGTGGAAAAGGCGAGACTGTGCGAGCACACAGGAGCAAAGACAAGCAGCGCAGATTGATGCGTAGTAAAAAAAATAATAAATAGACAACTGGTCTACCTCATTAGAAATAAAAACCCAAAAGATTAGATAGACAAACAAACAAACACATAAATGTGGAGAGAAGGGCAGTGCGCGCAGGAGCAAAGGTAAACAGCAGACAGACCTGAATCCTTATCTTTACAAGGTCGACCTCAGAACTTTGTTCAGTTTGTCTCGGTGACGGATAATGGAAGGAAGGGCAGGCAACTGGTCGACTTCATTTAAATAAACAAATAAAAAATAAGATAAACTCTCAGGAATAGATAAATCATAACAAAAAAATTGTAAAGTGGAGAAAGCGAGAGCGCGCGAATGCACTCAATCAAACACAAACAGCACAGCACGATGCGTATTTTTTTTAAATTGACAAAATAAATCAAAAATAAATCAAAAATAAAAATAAGTGGAAAAGGCGAGTGTGCGCGAGCACACAGGAGCAAAGACAAGCAGCGCAGCTTGATGCGTAGTAAAAAAAATAATAAATAGACAACTGGTCGACCTCATTAGAAATAAAAACCCAAACATTAGATAGACAAACAAACAAACACATAAATGTGGAGAGAAGTGCAGTGCGCGCAGGAGCAAAGGTAAACAGCAGACAGACCTGAATCCTTATCTTTACAAGGTCGACCTCAGAACATTGTTCAGTTTGTCTCGGTGACGGATAATGGAAGGAAGGGCAGGCAACTGGTCGACTTCATTTAAATAAACAAATAAAAATAAGATAAACTCTCAGGAATAGATAAATAATAACAAAAAAATTGTAAAGTGGAGAAAGCGAGAGCGCGCGAATGCACTCAAGTAAACACAAACAGCACAGCACGATGCGTATTTTTTTTAAAATTGACAAAATAAATCAAAAATAAATCAAAAATAAAATAAGTGGAAAAGGCGAGAGTGCGCGAGCACACAGGAGCAAAGACAAGCAGCGCAGCTTGATGCGTAGTAAAAAAAATAATAAATAGACAACTGGTCGACCTCATTAGAAATAAAAACCCAAAAGATTAGATAGACAAACAAACAAACACATAAATGTGGAGAGAAGGGCAGTGCGCGCAGGAGCAAAGGTAAACAGCAGACAGACCTGAATCCTTATATTTACAAGGTCGACCTCAGAACTTTGTTCAGTTTGTCTCGGTGACGGATAATGGAAGGAAGGGCAGGCAACTGGTCGACTTCATTTAAATAACAAATAAAAAATAAGATAAACTCTCAGGAATAGATAAATAATAACAAAAAAATTGTAAAGTGGAGTAAGCGAGAGCGCGCGAATGCACTCAAGCAAACACAAACAGCACAGCACGATGCGTATTTTTTTAAAATTGACAAAATAAATCAAAAATAAATCAAAACAAAAATAAGTGGAAAAGGCGAGTTTGCGCGAGCACACAGGAGCAAAGACAAGCAGCGCAGCTTAATGCGTAGTAAAAAAAATAATAAATAGACAACTGGTCGACCTCATTAGAAATAAAAACCCAAAAGATTAGATAGACAAACAAACAAACACATAAATGTGGAGAGAAGGGCAGTGCCCGCAAGATCAAAGGTAAACAGCAGACAGACCCTGATTCCTTATCTTTACAAGGTCGACCTCAGAACTTTGTTCAGTTTGTCTCGGTGACGGATAATGGAAGGAAGGGCAGGCAACTGGTCGACTTCATTAAATAAACAAATAAAAAATAAGATAAACTCTCAGGAATAGATAAATAATAACAAAAAAATTGTAAAGTGGAGAAAGCGAGAGCGCGCGAATGCACTCAAGCAAACACAAACAGCACAGCACGATGCGTATTTTTTTTAAATTGACAAAATAAATCAAAAATAAATCAAAAATAAAAATAAGTGGAAAAGGCGTGAGTGCGCGAGCACACAGGAGCAAAGACAAGCAGCGCAGCTTGATGCGTAGTAAAAAAATAATAAATAGACAACTGGTCGAGCTCATTAGAAATAAAAACCCCAAAAGATTAGATAGACAAACAAACAAACACATAAATGTGGAGAGAAGGGCAGTGCGCGCAGGAGCAAAGGTAAACAGCAGACAGACCTGAATCCTTATCTTTACAAGTTCGACCTCAGAACTTTGTTCAGTTTGTCTCCGTGACGGATAATGGAAGGAACTGCAGGCAACTGGTCGACTTCATTTAAATAAAGAAATAAAAAATAAGATAAACTCTCAGGAATAGATAAATCATAACAAAAAAATTGTAAAGTGGAGAAAGCGAGAGCGCGCGAATGCACTCAAGCAAACACAAACAGCACAGCACGATGCGTATTTTTTTTAAAGTTGACAAAATAATTCAAAAAAAATCAAAAATAAAAATAAGTGGTAAAGGCGAGTGTGCGCGAGCACACAGGAGCAAAGACAAGCAGCGCAGCTTGATGCGTAGTAAAAAAAATAATAAATAGACAACTGGTCGACCTCATTAGAAATAAAAACCCAAAGATTAGATAGACAAACAAACAAACACATAAATGTGGAGAGAAGGGCAGTGCGGGCAGGAGCAAACGTAAACAGCAGACAGACCTGAATCCTTATCTTTACAAGGTCGACCTCAGAACTTTGTTCAGTTTGTCTCGGTGACGGATAATGGAAGGAAGGGCAGACAACTGGACGACTTCATTTAAATAAACAAATAAAAAATAAGATAAACTCTCAAGAATATATAAATAATAACAAAAAAAATTGTAAAGTGGAGAAAGCGAGAGCGCGCGAATGCACTCAAGCAAACACAAACAGCACAGCACGATGCGTATTTTTTTTTAAATTGGCAAAATAAATCAAAAATAAATCAAAAATAAAAATAAGTGGAAAAGGCGAGACTGTGCGAGCACACAGGAGCAAAGACAAGCAGCGCAGATTGATGCGTAGTAAAAAAAATAATAAATAGACAACTGGTCTACCTCATTAGAAATAAAAACCCAAAAGATTAGATAGACAAACAAACAAACACATAAATGTGGAGAGAAGGGCAGTGCGCGCAGGAGCAAAGGTAAACAGCAGACAGACCTGAATCCTTATCTTTACAAGGTCGACCTCAGAACTTTGTTCAGTTTGTCTCGGTGACGGATAATGGAAGGAAGGGCAGGCAACTGGTCGACTTCATTTAAATAAACAAATAAAAAATAAGATAAACTCTCAGGAATAGATAAATCATAACAAAAAAAATTGTAAAGTGGAGAAAGCGAGAGCGCGCGAATGCACTCAATCAAACACAAACAGCACAGCACGATGCGTATTTTTTTTAAATTGACAAAATAAATCAAAAATAAATCAAAAATAAAAATAAGTGGAAAAGGCGAGTGTGCGCGAGCACACAGGAGCAAAGACAAGCAGCGCAGCTTGAAGCGTAGTAAAAAAAATAATAAATAGACAACTGGTCGACCTCATTAGAAATAAAAACCCAAAACTTTAGATAGACAAACAAACAAACACATAAATGTGGAGAGAAGTGCAGTGCGCGCAGGAGCAAAGGTAAACAGCAGACAGACCTGAATCCTTATCTTTACAAGGTCGACCTCAGAACATTGTTCAGTTTGTCTCGGTGACGGATAATGGAAGGAAGGGCAGGCAACTGGTCGACTTCATTTAAATAAACAAATTAAAAATAAGATAAACTCTCAGGAATAGATAAATAATAACAAAAAAATTGTAAAGTGGAGAAAGCGAGAGCGCGCGAATGCACTCAAGTAAACACAAACAGCACAGCACGATGCGTATTTTTTTTAAAATTGACAAAATAAATCAAAAATAAATCAAAAATAAAAATAAGTGGAAAAGGCGAGAGTGCGCGAGCACACAGGAGCAAAGACAAGCAGCGCAGCTTGATGCGTAGTAAAAAAATAATAAATAGACAACTGGTCGACCTCATTAGAAATAAAAACCCAAAAGATTAGATAGACAAACAAACAAACACATAAATGTGGAGAGAAGGGCAGTGCGCGCAGGAGCAAAGGTAAACAGCAGACAGACCTGAATCCTTATCTTTACAAGGTCGACCTCAGAACTTTGTTCAGTTTGTCTCGGTGACGGATAATGGAAGGAACTGCAGGCAACTGGTCGACTTCATTTAAATAAAGAAATAAAAAATAAGATAAACTCTCAGGAATAGATAAATCATAACAAAAAAATTGTAAAGTGGAGAAAGCGAGAGCGCGCGAATGCCCTCAAGCAAACACAAACAGCACAGCACGATGCGTATTTTTTTTAAAATTGACAAAATAAATCAAAAATAAATCAAAAATAAAAATAAGTGGAAAAGGCGAGTGTGCGCGAGCACACAGGAGCAAAGACAAGCAGCGCAGCTTGATGCGTAGTAAAAAAAATAATAAATAGACAACTGGTCGACCTCATTAGAAATAAAAACCCAAAACATTAGATAGACAAACAAACAAACACATAAATGTGGAGAGAAGGGCAGTGCGCGCAGGAGCAAAGGTAAACAGCAGACAGACCTGAATCCTTATCTTTACAAGGTCGACCTCAGAACTTTGTTCAGTTTGTCTCGGTGACGGATAATGGAAGGAAGGGCAGGCAACTGGTCGACTTCATTTAAATAAACAAATAAAAAATAAGATAAACTCTCAGGAATAGATAAATAATAACAAAAAAATTGTAAAGTGGAGAAAGCGAGAGCGCGCGAATGCACTCAAGCAAACACAAACAGCACAGCACGATGCGTATTTTTTTTTAAATTGACAAAATAAATCAAAAATAAATCAAAACTAAAAATAAGTGGAAAAGGCGAGAGTGCGCGAGCACACAGGAGCAAAGACAAGCAGCGCAGCTTAATGCGTAGTAAAAAAAATAATAAATAGACAACTGGTCGACCTCATTAGAAATAAAAACCCAAAAGATTAGATAGACAAACAAACAAACACATAAATGTCGAGAGAAGGGCAGTGCGCGCAGGAGCAAAGGTAAACAGCAGACAGACCTGAATCCTTATCTTTACAAGGTCGACCTCAGAACTTTGTTCAGTTTGTCTCGGTGACGGATAATGGAAGGAACTGCAGGCAACTGGTCGACTTCATTTAAATAAAGAAATAAAAAATAAGATAAACTCTCAGGAATAGATAAATCATAACATAAAAAATTGTAAAGTGGAGAAAGCGAGAGCGCGCGAATGCACTCAAGCAAACACAAACAGCACAGCACAATGCGTATTTTTTTTTAAATTGACAAAATAATTAAAAAAAAATCAAAAATAAAAATAAGTGGTAAAGGCGAGTGTGCGCGAGCACACAGGAGCAAAGACAAGCAGCGCAGCTTGATGCGTAGTAAAAAAAAATAAATAAATAGACAACTGGTCGACCTCATTAGAAATAAAAACCCAAAAGATTAGATAGACAAACAAACAAACACATAAATGTGGAGAGAAGGGCAGTGCGCGCAGGAGCAAAGGTAAACAGCAGACAGACCTGAATCCTTATCTTTACAAGGTCGACCTCAGAACTTTGTTCAGTTTGTCTCGGTGACGGATAATGGAAGGAAGGGCAGGCAACTGGTCGACTTCATTTAAATAAACAAATAAATAATAAGATAAACTCTCAGGAATAGATAAATAATAACAAAAAAATTGTAAAGTGGAGAAAGCGAGAGTACGCGAATGCACTCAAGCAAACACAAACAGCACAGTACGATGCGTATTTTTTTTAAAATTGACAAAATAAATCAAAAATAAATCAAAAATAAAATAAGTGGAAAAGGCGACAGTGCGCGAGCACACAGGAGCAAAGACAAGCAGCGCAGCTTGATGCGTAGTAAAAAAAATAATAAATAGACAACTGGTCGACCTCATTAGAAATAAAACCCCAAAAGATTAGAAAGACAAACAAACAAACACATAAATGTGGAGAGAAGGGCAGTGCGCGCAGGAGCAAAGGTAAACAGCAGACAGACCTGAATCCTTATCTTTACAAGGTCGACCTCAGAACTTTGTTCAGTTTGTCTCGGTGACGGATAATGGAAGGAAGGGCAGGCAACTGGTCGACTTCATTTAAATAAACAAATAAAAAATAAGATAAACTCTCAGGAATAGATAAATAATAACAAAAACATTGTAAAGTGGAGAAAGCGAGAGCGCGCGAATGCACTCAAGCAAACAAAAACAGCACAGCACGATGCGTATATTTTTTTTAAATTGACAAAATAAATCAAAAATAAATCAAAAATAAAAATAAGTGGAAAAGGCGAGAGTGCGCGAGCCCACAGGAGCAAAGAAAAGCAGCGCAGCTTGATGCGTAGTAAAAAAAAATAATAAATAGACAACTGGTCGACCTAATTAGAAATAAAAACCCAAAAGATAAGATAGACAAACAAACACATAAATGTGGAGAGAAGGGCAGTGCGGGCAGGAGCAAAGGTAAACAGCAGACAGACCTGAATCCTCATCTTTACAAGGTCGACCTCAGATCTTTGTGCAGTTTGTCTCGGTGACGGATAATGGAAGGAAGGGCAGGCAACTGGTCGACTTCATTTAAATAAACAAATAAAAAATAAAAAATAAGATAAACTCTCAGGAATAGATAAATAATAACAAAAAAAATTGTAAAGTGGAGAAAGCGAGAGCGCGCGAATGCACTCAAGCAAACACAAACAGCACAGCACGATGCGTATTTTTTTTAAATTGACAAAATAAATAAAAAATAAATCAAAAATAAAAATAAGTGGAAAAGGCGAGTGTGTGCGAGCACACAGGAGCAAAGACAAGCAGCGCAGCTTGATGCGTAATAAAAAAAATAATAAATAGACAACTGGTCGACCTCATTAGAAATAAAAACCCAAAAGATTAGATAGACAAACAAACAAACACATAAATGTGGAGAGAAGGGCAGTGCGCGCAGGAGCAAAGGTAAACAGCAGACAGACCTGAATCCTTATCTTTACAAGGTCGACCTCAGAACTTTGTTCAGTTTGTCTCGGTGACGGATAATGGAAGGAACTGCAGGCAACTGGTCGACTTCATTTAAATAAAGAAATAAAAAATGAGATAAACTCTCAGGAATAGATAAATCATAACATAAAAAATTGTAAAGTGGAGAAAGCGAGAGCGCGCGAATGCACTCAAGCAAACACAAACAGCACAGCACAATGCGTATTTTTTTAAAATTGACAAAATAAATAAAAAAAAATCAAAATAAAAATAAGTGGTAAAGGCGAGTGTGCGCGAGCACACAGGAGCAAAGACAAGCAGCGCAGCTTGATGCGTAGTAAAAAAAATAATAAATAGACAACTGGTCGACCTCATTAGAAATAAAAACCCAAAAGATTAGATAGACAAACAAACAAACACATAAATGTTGGAGAGAAGGGCAGTGCGGGCAGGAGCAAACGTAAACAGCAGACAGACATGAATCCTTATCTTTACAAGGTCGACCTCAGAACTTTGTTCAGTTTGTCTCGGTGACGGATAATGGAAGGAAGGGCAGACAACTGGACGACTTCATTTAAATAAACAAATAAAAAATAAGATAAACTCTCAAGTATATATAAATAATAACAAAAAAATTGTAAAGTGGAGAAAGCGAGAGCGCGCGAATGCACTCAAGCAAACACAAACAGCACAGCACGATGCGTATTTTTTTTTAAATTGGCAAAATAAATCAAAAATAAATCAAAAATAAAAATAAGTGGAAAAGGCGAGACTGTGCGAGCACACAGGAGCAAAGACAAGCAGCGCAGATTGATGCGTAGTAAAAAAAATAATAAATAGACAACTGGTCTACCTCATTAGAAATAAAAACCCAAAAGATTAGATAGACAAACAAACAAACACATAAATGTGGAGAGAAGGGCAGTGCGCGCAGGAGCAAAGGTAAACAGCAGACAGACCTGAATCCTTATCTTTACAAGGTCGACCTCAGAACTTTGTTCAGTTTGTCTCGGTGACGGATAATGGAAGGAAGGGCAGGCAACTGGTCGACTTCATTTAAATAAACAAATAAAAAATAAGATAAACTCTCAGGAATAGATAAATCATAACAAAAAAATTGTAAAGTGGAGAAAGCGAGAGCGCGCGAATGCCCTCAAGCAAACACAAACAGCACAGCACGATGCGTATTTTTTTTAAAATTGACAAAATAAATCAAAAATAAATCAAAAATAAAAATAAGTGGAAAAGGCGAGTGTGCGCGAGCACACAGGAGCAAAGACAAGCAGCGCAGCTTGATGCGTAGTAAAAAAAATAATAAATAGACAACTGGTCGACCTCATTAGAAATAAAAACCCAAAACATTAGATAGACAAACAAACAAACACATAAATGTGGAGAGAAGGGCAGTGCGCGCAGGAGCAAAGGTAAACAGCAGACAGACCTGAATCCTTATCTTTACAAGGTCGACCTCAGAACTTTGTTCAGTTTGTCTCGGTGACGGATAATGGAAGGAAGGGCAGGCAACTGGTCGACTTCATTTAAATAAACAAATAAAAAATAAGATAAACTCTCAGGAATAGATAAATAATAACAAAAAAATTGTAAAGTGGAGAAAGCGAGAGCGCGCGAATGCACTCAAGCAAACACAAACAGCACAGCACGATGCGTATATTTTTTTAAATTGACAAAATAAATCAAAAATAATCAAAACTAAAAATAAGTGGAAAAGGCGAGAGTGCGCGAGCACACAGGAGCAAAGACAAGCAGCGCAGCTTAATGCGTAGTAAAAAAAATAATAAATAGACAACTGGTCGACCTCATTAGAAATAAAAACCCAAAAGATTAGATAGACAAACAAACAAACACATAAATGTCGAGAGAAGGGCAGTGCGCGCAGGAGCAAAGGTAAACAGCAGACAGACCTGAATCCTTATCTTTACAAGGTCGACCTCAGAACTTTGTTCAGTTTGTCTCGGTGACGGATAATGGAAGGAACTGCAGGCAACTGGTCGACTTCATTTAAATAAAGAAATAAAAAATAAGATAAACTCTCAGGAATAGATAAATCATAACATAAAAAATTGTAAAGTGGAGAAAGCGAGAGCGCGCGAATGCACTCAAGCAAACACAAACAGCACAGCACAATGCGTATTTTTTTTAAAATTGACAAAATAAATAAAAAAAAATCAAAAATAAAAATAAGTGGTAAAGGCGAGTGTGCGCGAGCACACAGGAGCAAAGACAAGCAGCGCAGCTTGATGCGTAGTAAAAAAAATAATAAATAGACAACTGGTCGACCTCATTAGAAATAAAAACCCAAAAGATTAGATAGACAAACAAACAAACACATAAATGTGGAGAGAAGGGCAGTGCGCGCAGGAGCAAAGGTAAACAGCAGACAGACCTGAATCCTTATCTTTACAAGGTCGACCTCAGAACTTTGTTCAGTTTGTCTCGGTGACGGATAATGGAAGGAAGGGCAGGCAACTGGTCGACTTCATTTAAATAAACAAATAAATAATAAGATAAACTCTCAGGAATAGATAAATAATAACAAAAAAATTGTAAAGTGGAGAAAGCGAGAGTACGCGAATGCACTCAAGCAAACACAAACAGCACAGTACGATGCGTATTTTTTTTTAAATTGACAAAATAAATCAAAAATAAATCAAAAATAAAAATAAGTGGAAAAGGCGACAGTGCGCGAGCACACAGGAGCAAAAGACAAGCAGCGCAGCTTGATGCGTAGTAAAAAAAATAATAAATAGACAACTGGTCGACCTCATTAGAAATAAAACCCCAAAAGATTAGAAAGACAAACAAACAAACACATAAATGTGGAGAGAAGGGCAGTGCGCGCAGGAGCAAAGGTAAACAGCAGACAGACCTGAATCCTTATCTTTACAAGGTCGACCTCAGAACTTTTTTCAGTTTGTCTCGGTGACGGATAATGGAAGGAAGGGCAGGCAACTGGTCGACTTCATTTAAATAAACAAATAAAAAATAAGATAAACTCTCAGGAATAGATAAATAATAACAAAAACATTGTAAAGTGGAGAAAGCGAGAGCGCGCGAATGCACTCAAGCAAACAAAAACAGCACAGCACGATGCGTATATTTTTTTTAAATTGACAAAATAAATCAAAAATAAATCAAAAATAAAAATAAGTGGAAAAGGCGAGAGTGCGCGAGCCCACAGGAGCAAAGAAAAGCAGCGCAGCTTGATGCGTAGTAAAAAAAATAATAAATAGACAACTGGTCGACCTAATTAGAAATAAAAACCCAAAAGATAAGATAGACAAACAAACACATAAATGTGGAGAGAAGGGCAGTGCGGGCAGGAGCAAAGGTAAACAGCAGACAGACCTGAATCCTCATCTTTACAAGGTCGACCTCAGATCTTTGTGCAGTTTGTCTCGGTGACGGATAATGGAAGGAAGGGCAGGCAACTGGTCGACTTCATTTAAATAAACCAAATAAAAAATAAAAAATAAGATAAACTCTCAGGAATAGATAAATAATAACAAAAAAATTGTAAAGTGGAGAAAGCGAGAGCGCGCGAATGCACTCAAGCAAACACAAACAGCACAGCACGATGCGTATTTTTTTTAAATTGACAAAATAAATAAAAAATAAATCAAAAATAAAAATAAGTGGAAAAGGCGAGTGTGTGCGAGCACACAGGAGCAAAGACAAGCAGCGCAGCTTGATGCGTAATAAAAAAAAATAATAAATAGACAACTGGTCGACCTCATTAGAAATAAAAACCCAAAAGATTAGATAGACAAACAAACAAACACATAAATGTGGAGAGAAGGGCAGTGCGCGCAGGAGCAAAGGTAAACAGCAGACAGACCTGAATCCTTATCTTTACAAGGTCGACCTCAGAACTTTGTTCAGTTTGTCTCGGTGACGGATAATGGAAGGAACTGCAGGCAACTGGTCGACTTCATTTAAATAAAGAAATAAAAAATGAGATAAACTCTCAGGAATAGATAAATCATAAACATAAAAAATTGTAAAGTGGAGAAAGCGAGAGCGCGCGAATGCACTCAAGCAAACACAAACAGCACAGCACAATGCGTATTTTTTTAAAATTGACAAAATAAATAAAAAAAAATCAAAAATAAAAATAAGTGGTAAAGGCGAGTGTGCGCGAGCACACAGGAGCAAAGACAAGCAGCGCAGCTTGATGCGTAGTAAAAAAAATAATAAATAGACAACTGGTCGACCTCATTAGAAATAAAAACCCAAAAGATTAGATAGACAAACAAACAAACACATAAATGTGGAGAGAAGGGCAGTGCGGGCAGGAGCAAACGTAAACAGCAGACAGACCTGAATCCTTATCTTTACAAGGTCGACCTCAGAACTTTGTTCAGTTTGTCTCGGTGACGGATAATGGAAGGAAGGGCAGACAACTGGACGACTTCATTTAAATAAACAAATAAAAAATAAGATAAACTCTCAAGTATATATAAATAATAACAAAAAAATTGTAAAGTGGAGAAAGCGAGAGCGCGCGAATGCACTCAAGCAAACACAAACAGCACAGCACGATGCGTATTTTTTTTAAAATTGACAAAATAAATCAAAAATAAATCAAAACAAAATAAGTGGAAAAGGCGAGTTTGCGCGAGCACACAGGAGCAAAGACAAGCAGCGCAGCTTGATGCGTAGTAAAAAAAATAATAAATAGACAACTGGTCGACCTCATTAGAAATAAAAACCCAAAAGATTAGATAGACAAACAAACAAACACATAAATGTGGAGAGAAGGGCAGTGCGCGCAGGAGCAAAGGTAAACAGCAGACAGACCTGAATCCTTATCTTTACAAGGTCGACCTCAGAACTTTGTTCAGTTTGTCTCGGTGACGGATAATGGAAGGAACTGCAGGCAACTGGTCGACTTCATTTAAATAAAGAAATAAAAAATAAGATAAACTCTCAAGTATATATAAATAATAACAAAAAAATTGTAAAGTGGAGAAAGCGAGAGCGCGCGAATGCACTCAAGCAAACACAAACAGCACAGCACGATGCGTATTTTTTTTTAAATTGGCAAAATAAATCAAAAATAAATCAAAAATAAAAATAAGTGGAAAAGGCGAGACTGTGCGAGCACACAGGAGCAAAGACAAGCAGCGCAGATTGATGCGTAGTAAAAAAAATAATAAATAGACAACTGGTCTACCTCATTAGAAATAAAAACCCAAAAGATTAGATAGACAAACAAACAAACACATAAATGTGGAGAGAAGGGCAGTGCGCGCAGGAGCAAAGGTAAACAGCAGACAGACCTGAATCCTTATCTTTACAAGGTCGACCTCAGAACTTTGTTCAGTTTGTCTCGGTGACGGATAATGGAAGGAAGGGCAGGCAACTGGTCGACTTCATTTAAATAAACAAATAAAAAATAAGATAAACTCTCAGGAATAGATAAATCATAACAAAAAAATTGTAAAGTGGAGAAAGCGAGAGCGCGCGAATGCCCTCAAGCAAACACAAACAGCACAGCACGATGCGTATTTTTTTTAAAATTGACAAAATAAATCAAAATAAATCAAAAATAAAAATAAGTGGAAAAGGCGAGTGTGCGCGAGCACACAGGAGCAAAGACAAGCAGCGCAGCTTGATGCGTAGTAAAAAAAATAATAAATAGACAACTGGTCGACCTCATTAGAAATAAAAACCCAAAACATTAGATAGACAAACAAACAAACACATAAATGTGGAGAGAAGGCAGTGCGCGCAGGAGCAAAGGTAAACAGCAGACAGACCTGAATCCTTATCTTTACAAGGTCGACCTCAGAACTTTGTTCAGTTTGTCTCGGTGACGGATAATGGAAGGAAGGGCAGGCAACTGGTCGACTTCATTTAAATAAACAAATAAAAAATAAGATAAACTCTCAGGAATAGATAAATAATAACAAAAAAATTGTAAAGTGGAGAAAGCGAGAGCGCGCGAATGCACTCAAGCAAACACAAACAGCACAGCACGATGCGTATATTTTTTTTAAATTGACAAATAAATCAAAAATAAATCAAAACTAAAAATAAGTGGAAAAGGCGAGAGTGCGCGAGCACACAGGAGCAAAGACAAGCAGCGCAGCTTAATGCGTAGTAAAAAAAAATAATAAATAGACAACTGGTCGACCTCATTAGAAATAAAAACCCAAAAGATTAGATAGACAAACAAACAAAACACATAAATGTCGAGAGAAGGGCAGTGCGCGCAGGAGCAAAGGTAAACAGCAGACAGACCTGAATCCTTATCTTTACAAGGTCGACCTCAGAACTTTGTTCAGTTTGTCTCGGTGACGGATAATGGAAGGAACTGCAGGCAACTGGTCGACTTCATTTAAATAAAGAAATAAAAAATAAGATAAACTCTCAGGAATAGATAAATCATAACATAAAAAATTGTAAAGTGGAGAAAGCGAGAGCGCGCGAATGCACTCAAGCAAACACAAACAGCACAGCACAATGCGTATTTTTTTTAAAATTGACAAAATAAATAAAAAAAAATCAAAAATAAAAATAAGTGGTAAAGGCGAGTGTGCGCGAGCACACAGGAGCAAAGACAAGCAGCGCAGCTTGATGCGTAGTAAAAAAAATAATAAATAGACAACTGGTCGACCTCATTAGAAATAAAAACCCAAAAGATTAGATAGACAAACAAACAAACACATAAATGTGGAGAGAAGGGCAGTGCGCGCAGGAGCAAAGGTAAACAGCAGACAGACCTGAATCCTTATCTTTACAAGGTCGACCTCAGAACTTTGTTCAGTTTGTCTCGGTGACGGATAATGGAAGGAAGGGCAGGCAACTGGTCGACTTCATTTAAATAAACAAATAAATAATAAGATAAACTCTCAGGAATAGATAAATAATAACAAAAAAATTGTAAAGTGGAGAAAGCGAGAGTACGCGAATGCACTCAAGCAAACACAAACAGCACAGTACGATGCGTATTTTTTTTTAAATTGACAAAATAAATCAAAAATAAATCAAAAATAAAAATAAGTGGAAAAGGCGACAGTGCGCGAGCACACAGGAGCAAAGACAAGCAGCGCAGCTTGATGCGTAGTAAAAAAAATAATAAATAGACAACTGGTCGACCTCATTAGAAATAAAACCCCAAAAGATTAGAAAGACAAACAAACAAACACATAAATGTGGAGAGAAGGGCAGTGCGCGCAGGAGCAAAGGTAAACAGCAGACAGACCTGAATCCTTATCTTTACAAGGTCGACCTCAGAACTTTTTTCAGTTTGTCTCGGTGACGGATAATGGAAGGAAGGGCAGGCAACTGGTCGACTTCATTTAAATAAACAAATAAAAAATAAGATAAACTCTCAGGAATAGATAAATAATAACAAAAACATTGTAAAGTGGAGAAAGCGAGAGCGCGCGAATGCACTCAAGCAAACAAAAACAGCACAGCACGATGCGTATATTTTTTTAAATTGACAAAATAAATCAAAAATAAATCAAAAATAAAAATAAGTGGAAAAGGCGAGAGTGCGCGAGCCCACAGGAGCAAAGAAAAGCAGCGCAGCTTGATGCGTAGTAAAAAAAATAATAAATAGACAACTGGTCGACCTAATTAGAAATAAAAACCCAAAAGATAAGATAGACAAACAAACACATAAATGTGGAGAGAAGGGCAGTGCGGGCAGGAGCAAGGTAAACAGCAGACAGACCTGAATCCTCATCTTTACAAGGTCGACCTCAGATCTTTGTGCAGTTTGTCTCGGTGACGGATAATGGAAGGAAGGGCAGGCAACTGGTCGACTTCATTTAAATAAACAAATAAAAAATAAAAAATAAGATAAACTCTCAGGAATAGATAAATAATAACAAAAAAATTGTAAAGTGGAGAAAGCGAGAGCGCGCGAATGCACTCAAGCAAACACAAACAGCACAGCACGATGCGTATTTTTTTAAATTGACAAAATAAATAAAAAATAAATCAAAAATAAAAATAAGTGGAAAAGGCGAGTGTGTGCGAGCACACAGGAGCAAAGACAAGCAGCGCAGCTTGATGCGTAATAAAAAAAATAATAAATAGACAACTGGTCGACCTCATTAGAAATAAAAACCCAAAAGATTAGATAGACAAACAAACAAACACATAAATGTGGAGAGAAGGGCAGTGCGCGCAGGAGCAAAGGTAAACAGCAGACAGACCTGAATCCTTATCTTTACAAGGTCGACCTCAGAACTTTGTTCAGTTTGTCTCGGTGACGGATAATGGAAGGAACTGCAGGCAACTGGTCGACTTCATTTAAATAAAGAAATAAAAAATGAGATAAACTCTCAGGAATAGATAAATCATAACATAAAAAATTGTAAAGTGGAGAAAGCGAGAGCGCGCGAATGCACTCAAGCAAACACAAACAGCACAGCACAATGCGTATTTTTTTTAAAATTGACAAAATAAATAAAAAAAAATCAAAAATAAAAATAAGTGGTAAAGGCGAGTGTGCGCGAGCACACAGGAGCAAAGACAAGCAGCGCAGCTTGATGCGTAGTAAAAAAAATAATAAATAGACAACTGGTCGACCTCATTAGAAATAAAAACCCAAAAGATTAGATAGACAAACAAACAAACACATAAATGTGGAGAGAAGGGCAGTGCGGGCAGGAGCAAACGTAAACAGCAGACAGACCTGAATCCTTATCTTTACAAGGTCGACCTCAGAACTTTGTTCAGTTTGTCTCGGTGACGGATAATGGAAGGAAGGGCAGACAACTGGACGACTTCATTTAAATAAACAAATAAAAAATAAGATAAACTCTCAAGTATATATAAATAATAACAAAAAAATTGTAAAGTGGAGAAAGCGAGAGCGCGCGAATGCACTCAAGCAAACACAAACAGCACAGCACGATGCGTATTTTTTTTAAAATTGACAAAATAAATCAAAAATAAATCAAAACAAAAATAAGTGGAAAAGGCGAGTTTGCGCGAGCACACAGGAGCAAAGACAAGCAGCGCAGCTTGATGCGTAGTAAAAAAAATAATAAATAGACAACTGGTCGACCTCATTAGAAATAAAAACCCAAAAGATTAGATAGACAAACAAACAAACACATAAATGTGGAGAGAAGGGCAGTGCGCGCAGGAGCAAAGGTAAACAGCAGACAGACCTGAATCCTTATCTTTACAAGGTCGACCTCAGAACTTTGTTCAGTTTGTCTCGGTGACGGATAATGGAAGGAACTGCAGGCAACTGGTCGACCTTCATTTAAATAAAGAAATAAAAAATAAGATAAACTCTCAGGAATAGATAAATCATAACAAAAAAATTGTAAAGTGGAGAAAGCGAGAGCGCGCGAATGCCCTCAAGCAAACACAAACAGCACAGCACGATGCGTATTTTTTTTAAAATTGACAAAATAAATCAAAAATAAATCAAAAATAAAAATAAGTGGAAAAGGCGAGTGTGCGCGAGCACACAGGAGCAAAGACAAGCAGCGCAGCTTGATGCGTAGTAAAAAAAATAATAAATAGACAACTGGTCGACCTCATTAGAAATAAAAACCCAAAAACATTAGATAGACAAACAAACAAACACATAAATGTGGAGAGAAGGGCAGTGCGCGCAGGAGCAAAGGTAAACAGCAGACAGACCTGAATCCTTATCTTTACAAGGTCGACCTCAGAACTTTGTTCAGTTTGTCTCGGTGACGGATAATGGAAGGAAGGGCAGGCAACTGGTCGACTTCATTTAAATAAACAAATAAAAAATAAGATAAACTCTCAGGAATAGATAAATAATAACAAAAAAATTTGTAAAGTGGAGAAAGCGAGAGCGCGCGAATGCACTCAAGCAAACACAAACAGCACAGCACGATGCGTATTTTTTTTTAAATTGACAAAATAAATCAAAAATAAATCAAAACTAAAAATAAGTGGAAAAGGCGAGAGTGCGCGAGCACACAGGAGCAAGACAAGCAGCGCAGCTTAATGCGTAGTAAAAAAAATAATAAATAGACAACTGGTCGACCTCATTAGAAATAAAAACCCAAAAGATTAGATAGACAAACAAACAAACACATAAATGTCGAGAGAAGGGCAGTGCGCGCAGGAGCAAAGGTAAACAGCAGACAGACCTGAATCCTTATCTTTACAAGGTCGACCTCAGAACTTTGTTCAGTTTGTCTCGGTGACGGATAATGGAAGGAACTGCAGGCAACTGGTCGACTTCATTTAAATAAAGAAATAAAAAATAAGATAAACTCTCAGGAATAGATAAATCATAACATAAAAAATTGTAAAGTGGAGAAAGCGAGAGCGCGCGAATGCACTCAAGCAAACACAAACAGCACAGCACAATGCGTATTTTTTTTAAAATTGACAAAATAATTAAAAAAAAATCAAAAATAAAAATAAGTGGTAAAGGCGAGTGTGCGCGAGCACACAGGAGCAAAGACAAGCAGCGCAGCTTGATGCGTAGTAAAAAAAAATAATAAATAGACAACTGGTCGACCTCATTAGAAATAAAAACCCAAAAGATTAGATAGACAAACAAACAAACACATAAATGTGGAGAGAAGGGCAGTGCGCGCAGGAGCAAAGGTAAACAGCAGACAGACCTGAATCCTTATCTTTACAAGGTCGACCTCAGAACTTTGTTCAGTTTGTCTCGGTGACGGATAATGGAAGGAAGGGCAGGCAACTGGTCGACTTCATTTAAATAAACAAATAAATAATAAGATAAACTCTCAGGAATAGATAAATAATAACAAAAAAATTGTAAAGTGGAGAAAGCGAGAGTACGCGAATGCACTCAAGCAAACACAAACAGCACAGTACGATGCGTATTTTTTTTAAAATTGACAAAATAAATCAAAAATAAATCAAAAATAAAAATAAGTGGAAAAGGCGACAGTGCGCGAGCACACAGGAGCAAAGACAAGCAGCGCAGCTTGATGCGTAGTAAAAAAAATAATAAATAGACAACTGGTCGACCTCATTAGAAATAAAACCCCAAAAGATTAGAAAGACAAACAAACAAACACATAAATGTGGAGAGAAGGGCAGTGCGCGCAGGAGCAAAGGTAAACAGCAGACAGACCTGAATCCTTATCTTTACAAGGTCGACCTCAGAACTTTGTTCAGTTTGTCTCGGTGACGGATAATGGAAGGAAGGGCAGGCAACTGGTCGACTTCATTTAAATAAACAAATAAAAAAATAAGATAAACTCTCAGGAATAGATAAATAATAACAAAAACATTGTAAAGTGGAGAAAGCGAGAGCGCGCGAATGCACTCAAGCAAACAAAAACAGCACAGCACGATGCGTATATTTTTTTTAAAT